>NC_055958.1:8276734-8407402 GCF_018492685.1 Alosa sapidissima
ATAAATGCTCATTACACCAACGCAAGTTATGTTTGAAATGTCATTATACATTCTTCATCCTGACCTGTTTAGTGTAGTTAGCATTTATAACTTACCACACCTATTCAAGATACGTTTGAAATGAAACGATACATCCTTCATTGTTATCTGCGCAATTTCATTTTGATAACATGACGAAACCATCTTAAGAACCATGAAATAATCTCCTAATAGTGTTGAAAATAACCTTCCACTATTATTAAATATCACGTCAAAAACATCCCAAGAACCGTGAAATGAACCAACGTTTCAAATAACCTTCCAATTTTATTTAAATATCATGTCAACAACTTCCCAAGAAACTTGAAATCAACCAACGGTTCTAATGACCTTCCAATATTATTGCAATAACATGGCAAAACAATGCCATAGTGACAATTTCATAGCAATAACTTGGCAACAACATCCCAAGAACCTAAAAATAAATGACATGATAAAGTTGCCAATAACCCTACAATATCAATGCAATAACATGGCAAAACCATTCCAACAACCGTCTAAAGAGTTTAAATTAGAGTGTCAATGTCAAAAATGATATTGCAATGGTGTTGCGAGGTTATTTGCAACGCTATTCCACACGTATGTCAAGGTTGCCGTATTATTGTAATGGTATTGCAATGTCATTTACAAGTTCCATACTGATTTCAACGTTCTTGGAGGGTTTTTGCCATGGTAATGCAATGATATTGCAAAGTTATTCGCAATATTATTATGTACATATTACAAGGTTGTTGCAATTGTTTTTTTAATGCGATTATATTGATTAATGCAAATAAATCTGAACCATTGTTTCTGACTTGATTATTAGTTTTTATGCATACTTTTATGTTGTTGGTGAGAAAGTGAATGCGAATTCTGTCAACATTCTAAATCCCGTTTCTTGCATCCTGATCACTAAAATTATCATAACGTTTGAAAGGTTATAAAAGCTCACTACACCTATTCAAGATATGTTTGAAATGAAACGATACATTCTTCATTGTGCTCAAGCTACTCCCAACACCACATTATTAATATTTTGACCTAACATTACTTAAGCTTAATTATGACATGCTTCACTGTGTCCAGTTATATCTCGCATTGGTGTAGTGAGCATTATAAAACTTACCACACTAATGCAAGCTGTTTGAAATAACATTACACGTGTTTCATTTTGTCCAGTTATAAATGCTCATTACACCAACGCAAGTTATGTTTGAAATGTCATTATACATTCTTCATTCTGACCTGTTTAGTGTAGTTAGCATTTATAACTTACCACACCTATTCAAGATACGTTTGAAATTAAATGATACATCCTTCATTGTTATCTGCGCAATTTCATTTCGATAACATGGCGAAACCATCTTAAGAACCATGAAATAATCTCCTAATAGTGTTGAAAATAACCTTCCACTATTATTAAATATCACGTCAAAAACATCCCAAGAACCGTGAAATGAACCAACGTTTCAAATAACCTTCCAATTTTATTTAAATATCATGTCAACAACTTCCCAAGAAACTTGAAATCAACCAACGGTTCTAATGACCTTCCAATATTATTGCAATAACATGGCAAAACAATGCCATAGTGACAATTTCATAGCAATAACTTGGCAACAACATCCCAAGAACCTAAAAATAAATGACATGATAAAGTTGCCAATAACCCTACAATATCAATGCAATAACATGGCAAAACCATTCCAACAACCGTCTAAAGAGTTTAAATTAGAGTGTCAATGTCAAAAATGATATTGCAATGGTGTTGCGAGGTTATTTGCAACGCTATTCCACACTTATGTCAAGGTTGCCGTATTATTGTAATGGTATTGCAATGTCATTTACAAGTTCCATACTGATTTCAACGTTCTTGGAGGGTTTTTGCCATGGTAATGCAATGATATTGCAAAGTTATTCGCAATATTATTATGTACATATTACAAGGTTGTTGCAATTGTTTTTTTAATGCGATTATATTGATTAATGCAAATAAATCTGAACCATTGTTTCTGACTTGATTATTAGTTTTTATGCATACTTTTATGTTGTTGGTGAGAAAGTGAATGCGAATTCTGTCAACATTCTAAATCCCGTTTCTTGCATCCTGATCACTAAAATTATCATAACGTTTGAAAGGATATAAAAGCTCACTACACCTATTCAAGATATGTTTGAAATGAAACGATACATTCTTCATTGTGCTCAAGCTACTCCCAACACCACATTATTAATATTTTGACCTAACATTACTTAAGCTTAATTATGACATGCTTCACTGTGTCCAGTTATATCTTGCATTGGTGTAGTGAGCATTATAAAACTTACCACACTAATGCAAGCTGTTTGAAATAACATTACACGTGTTTCATTTTGTCCAGTTATAAATGCTCATTACACCAACGCAAGTTATGTTTGAAATGTCATTATACATTCTTCATCCTGACCTGTTTAGTGTAGTTAGCATTTATAACTTACCACACCTATTCAAGATACGTTTGAAATGAAACGATACATCCTTCATTGTTATCTGCGCAATTTCATTTCGATAACATGGCGAAACCATCTTAAGAACCATGAAATAATCTCCTCATAGTGTTGAAAATAACCTTCCACTATTATTAAATATCACGTCAAAAACATCCCAAGAACCGTGAAATGAACCAACGTTTCAAATAACCTTCCAATTTTATTTAAATATCATGTCAACAACTTCCCAAGAAACTTGAAATCAACCAACGGTTCTAATGACCTTCCAATATTATTGCAATAACATGGCAAAACAATGCCATAGTGACAATTTCATAGCAATAACTTGGCAACAACATCCCAAGAACCTAAAAATAAATGACATGATAAAGTTGCCAATAACCCTACAATATCAATGCAATAACATGGCAAAACCATTCCAACAACCGTCTAAAGAGTTTAAATTAGAGTGTCAATGTCAAAAATGATATTGCAATGGTGTTGCGAGGTTATTTGCAACGCTATTCCACACTTATGTCAAGGTTGCCGTATTATTGTAATGGTATTGCAATGTCATTTACAAGTTCCATACTGATTTCAACGTTCTTGGAGGGTTTTTGCCATGGTAATGCAATGATATTGCAAAGTTATTCGCAATATTATTATGTACATATTACAAGGTTGTTGCAATTGTTTTTTTAATGCGATTATATTGATTAATGCAAATAAATCTGAACCATTGTTTCTGACTTGATTATTAGTTTTTATGCATACTTTTATGTTGTTGGTGAGAAAGTGAATGCGAATTCTGTCAACATTCTAAATCCCGTTTCTTGCATCCTGATCACTAAAATTATCATAACGTTTGAAAGGATATAAAAGCTCACTACACCTATTCAAGATATGTTTGAAATGAAACGATACATTCTTCATTGTGCTCAAGCTACTCCCAACACCACATTATTAATATTTTGACCTAACATTACTTAAGCTTAATTATGACATGCTTCACTGTGTCCAGTTATATCTTGCATTGGTGTAGTGAGCATTATAAAACTTACCACACTAATGCAAGCTGTTTGAAATAACATTACACGTGTTTCATTTTGTCCAGTTATAAATGCTCATTACACCAACGCAAGTTATGTTTGAAATGTCATTATACATTCTTCATTCTGACCTGTTTAGTGTAGTTAGCATTTATAACTTACCACACCTATTCAAGATACGTTTGAAATGAAATGATACATCCTTCATTGTTATCTGCGCAATTTCATTTCGATAACATGGCGAAACCATCTTAAGAACCATGAAATAATCTCCTAATAGTGTTGAAAATAACCTTCCACTATTATTAAATATCACGTCAAAAACATCCCAAGAACCGTGAAATGAACCAACGTTTCAAATAACCTTCCAATTTTATTTAAATATCATGTCAACAACTTCCCAAGAAACTTGAAATCAACCAACGGTTCTAATGACCTTCCAATATTATTGCAATAACATGGCAAAACAATGCCATAGTGACAATTTCATAGCAATAACTTGGCAACAACATCCCAAGAACCTAAAAATAAATGACATGATAAAGTTGCCAATAACCCTACAATATCAATGCAATAACATGGCAAAACCATTCCAACAACCGTCTAAAGAGTTTAAATTAGAGTGTCAATGTCAAAAATGATATTGCAATGGTGTTGCGAGGTTATTTGCAACGCTATTCCACACGTATGTCAAGGTTGCCGTATTATTGTAATGGTATTGCAATGTCATTTACAAGTTCCATACTGATTTCAACGTTCTTGGAGGGTTTTTGCCATGGTAATGCAATGATATTGCAAAGTTATTCGCAATATTATTATGTACATATTACAAGGTTGTTGCAATTGTTTTTTTAATGCGATTATATTGATTAATGCAAATAAATCTGAACCATTGTTTCTGACTTGATTATTAGTTTTTATGCATACTTTTATGTTGTTGGTGAGAAAGTGAATGCGAATTCTGTCAACATTCTAAATCCCGTTTCTTGCATCCTGATCACTAAAATTATCATAACGTTTGAAAGGATATAAAAGCTCACTACACCTATTCAAGATATGTTTGAAATGAAACGATACATTCTTCATTGTGCTCAAGCTACTCCCAACACCACATTATTAATATTTTGACCTAACATTACTTAAGCTTAATTATGACATGCTTCACTGTGTCCAGTTATATCTTGCATTGGTGTAGTGAGCATTATAAAACTTACCACACTAATGCAAGCTGTTTGAAATAACATTACACGTGTTTCATTTTGTCCAGTTATAAATGCTCATTACACCAACGCAAGTTATGTTTGAAATGTCATTATACATTCTTCATCCTGACCTGTTTAGTGTAGTTAGCATTTATAACTTACCACACCTATTCAAGATACGTTTGAAATGAAACGATACATCCTTCATTGTTATCTGCGCAATTTCATTTCGATAACATGGCGAAACCATCTTAAGAACCATGAAATAATCTCCTAATAGTGTTGAAAATAACCTTCCACTATTATTAAATATCACGTCAAAAACATCCCAAGAACCGTGAAATGAACCAACGTTTCAAATAACCTTCCAATTTTATTTAAATATCATGTCAACAACTTCCCAAGAAACTTGAAATCAACCAACAGTAGTTATTATCATGAACTATCTGTCAAAATAAGCCCCGCCCCCTGAAACGTCATAAATCACGTCATAACCACGCCTCCTTTTTATGCAAATTAGCCACGTGGTTGTCGCCACGTGTTGTTTGTTATTGTTATTGTTTTGTGAGTCATGTGACAGTCATGTGACTGGTGTCAAACCCCTGGGCGGCCATATTGGATGTAAAGTCATGTGACAGTCATGTGTCTGGTGTCAAACAATGCCACGCCCCCTTGGCATCCATATTGGATGTAGTGTCATGTGACAGTCATGTGCCTGATGTCAAACCCCTGGGCGGCCATATTGGCCCCCAAACCCCCATGTGTGTTTTGTGGATAATGGGGGCTCAGATAAACTTTGTAAGAGTTGTATATGTTTAGTGGTAAATGGGGCTAAATACAAAAAAAAGAAAATGGAGTTGCCGGAACCCGGATTCGAACCAGGGATCTTTAGATTTTCAATCTAACGCTCTCCCAACTGAGCTATTTCGGCTGCAGGGCTTCAATGGTATGCAATGCATCCTACTTTGTAGGGGTGGTGTTTTGTCCGGGCATGTCTCTGAGTGTGTTGTTTGAGACCCCTTTCATGTCGGGGGTCTGCCTACTACCTACGTACACTAGTGCTGATAACATTGTAAAAGACCTGTTTATGAGTAGTGACGTCTGTATGCAGACACCTGGTTATCTATAAACCCTTTTGTAGTGGGTGTGTTTTGCCCCGGCGTGTCTCTAGGATTGAGATTATAAAAGCTGTGGGTGATGTATAGCTATCATTGTTAGCAGTGATTTTGAACAGAACTTACCATGGCTGACATGATTGAATCGGCAAAATCAAAGAGACGGATTACACTCACCCCTGTTAGCGCTAAGCTATCGAATCCTGAAATGACTTATGCACCGCAAAGGAGGAGACCTGAAACTTTTGTTAATTTTCTGAGTAAACCTAATGATGGCGTGGAATACCAATGGTTGTTGAACGATGGGCGCATCGGAGGCTATGTTTTTGACAAGGAAGATCGCAGTTTGAAGCTATACGCATTGACATCTCCGGATTTGGCGTTTTCAGACGACATGGCGCACATTTCATTTTGTGATGCAGATTGGGTGATGTTTAGGGACTCTTGGAAGGATATTGTACAGCCTGCTATGGACAGTCGCTACACAGCATCATGGAATAGTCCAGCCTATGTCAAGTCTTACCACATGTATGCTAACTGTCCACAGGATTTCATTCGCCTGTCTAGCAGTGCATACAGAAGACCTACATATTATAATGAAAAAGATTTGAATGAATTCGCATATACACCTAAAGTGGAGTATCTTTGGAAAGACCGGCATGTTCTTAGTGATGTTTTCAAAAAGGTTGATAGATTGTTCAAATGGAGTGCTGGTTTGGAAAGATACCAGGGCGTCAAGGCATGTCTCTTCCAGACATGCCAAGATGATCTGGAACTGGCCAACCATTGTGAAGAAGCCGCTCCGGAATCAGCGCCCCCTCGTTCATGAAGCTTAAAAAGAGGTTTTCATACGAAGGGTTCCTTTACTCTCAGAGCTGTTGTGAAGATCATACAATGTCTCTATATGTGGATGAAGTTGAAATGACTGAAGCGCATGTTTGGCCTGATGGTGTGGATCAAAGTTCAAGAAGTATGTTTTATCAAGAGGAATCAGTAATTGAACAAGAAATGATACATTATGACATGGATTACTTGTGTGAGAGATTTGCGATGCTAACTTTGACGGATGATAAAGAGGATGTTAGAGAATGCCATCTTGTGGATGATGACGCCCCTGCGGGTGTACCTCCTACCGGTAACAAAAACGACTCTGAAGATAAAGGAGATGCAGAGAATTCAAAACTGATCAGATTGGACACCCTCATTGGCCTTGTTGATCATTATGTGACTGACAGAGATAGTACACGACGCATACGGGCTCGAACTGATAATATTGTGCGTAACAAGAAACATCTCATTCTAAAAAACAAAACTGGTGAGAAGAGGTTCAGGGTTGTTTACAACAAGAGGGTGCTACTACCCGACTACACAACTAGGCCATACGGATACTAAGGGGTATATGTCTATCATGGATAAATATAACACTGGCTTAAAAGAGGCCCCTGTATACGATTTCAGACTACAGCATCCATTTTCTTGTGTGATAAGCGGGCCTTCTAATTCTGGCAAGACATTTTTTGTAAAACAGTTGATAGCCAATATCGACACCCTTATTAGTGATGCAATTGAAAATATAGTGTATATTTATGATTGTTGGCAACCACTTTATGACGAATTGTTAAAGCTGAGAGATGTCAAATTTATTCAAGGAATACCTAACGCTCTAGATGATGATGAGTTATTACCCATATCAAAAACTAACCTGCTAATTATTGATGATGTGATGAAAGATGCCAGCAATAATACAGAAATAGAGAAGGTGTTCACACAGTATGTACATCATCGTAATCTTAGTGCCATTTACATGGTTCAGAATCTGTTCTTTCAGGGGAAATCTAGCAGAACAATCAGTTTGAACACTAATTATCTAATTGTTTTCAAAAACCCTAGAGATAACAACCAAATCAGTGTATTAGCGAGACAGATGTACCCCGGTAACACAAAATTCTTTCTTGAATCTTTTAAAAATGCCACTGAGAAACCCTACGGATATTTGTTGATTGACTATAAACCAAAAACCCCAGATTTGTACCGCCTCAGAACAGATTTGCTTTTGGAGCATCAGGCTGTCTATGTGCCGAAGAAAACAAACTGAGACACCGATATGTCTGAGAGAATCGGTAGAAATTTGCCTCTTTTGAGGCGTTTACTTAAAGCTAAACCGCCCCAGAGACGTGTCATTTTACATTCTGCGTCAGATGAGTTAATCTTAGCTCTCTGCGAGGTGACACTGAATATTCTTCGTGGTACTATACCCTTAACAGCTATACAATATAAAAAACTACGTAAAAATAAGATTTTGATAAAGTTACTGGCTGACAAGAAAATTGGCCTACGCACAAAGAGACGCACTATTAACCAGAAAGGTGGATTTCTCCTGCCCCTCTTGAGTGTTGCTCTGCCGTTCATAACCAGTCTGTTTACATCAAGACAGAGTTAGAAGTAATGGAGTACGCTGAGAAAATGTATCTGATACCACAAAGACAATTGGACCGTTTAAAAAATGATGTCGTAACTACCCCACTGCGCCAGTCTGTTGAAAACGAGTTGGAAGTAGCTATGAAAAATGTTTTGAGTAAAACACACCTGACCCCTCATGAGAAGGCCCTGCATTATACGTCATTATTACAGAGATATTTGGCCCTGGTTAAACAGGGGGACCTTGAGACGAACACACTGACACTGAGTTTACCACTGCAGTCATCATCCGATGATGTGTCACAGAGTTTAGCAGTACAGGCTGCGCCCCCCACTTTTGAGAACAATCAGGTAGCCTCTGAGGTTTTAAAAAATGTACCCCTGAGAAGCAAAAGGAATGCCGAGTATATATTAGCAAAGATGTACAACTCTCAAGGCATAGCATCGTGGGACGATTCTGGGTCTTTTGTTTTTAACGGCACAACCATTCCAGGTACGCATGTGTTTGATCTGGTAAAAAGTATCACCGGGCCACAAGCTGTGAGCCATCGCAGGCGACCTCAAGGATGGCATGAATTTCTGAGGGCTATTGCTATGCTAAACATCCCTCTTTCTACAATACCAAATAGACTAGTTAAAGATTCAATCACAGCACTGAAAAGAAATAGTACACCTACTCATACACCAGTTAGAGCGGTATCAGAATCCCCTGGTTTTTCAACACCTCAATTAGATGCAACAGCATGGCTTGAATTTTAGAAAATCTTGTAATGATTACTATGCATTGCTTATGTCTAATGTTCACAGATGTTGTAATATTTTGTAAATTGTAATTTTTCTGCTTTGTTTTTCTTATGTTTATAATGTTTTATAAGGTTGTATGACTTTTGATACATGTATGACTTATAATGTGTGTATTTCTATCCTTTTGTTTTTCAATAAAAACACCCAACTCTGAAATGTCATTTGACATGTTTATTTATTATGAAGCCTTTTCAACACTTTTTTAGATACTTATCATTGATCTGTGCATGCTGCACACATGTGAATATATTACACATGCATTTACAACCTTGTAATTTTTTCACAATTAATGACACCATATTATCATTTCTATTTAAATTTTCAGAATATTTAAGCATCACATCTTCATAGCCTAGCCCTCTCAACATATGATACAGAAAGAAAACACAATGTTGACCACATGTGATAGACGTAAAGTCTTGCACCTGCTGGTTTGAATATAGCAGACGTTTACCCATGTTTTTCAGAAATGTGTATATGCTTGGAGGAAATATATCACTGTCTGGACGGTTCCCGAAGCTGTCGAAGAAACACACATCACCTTCTTCAGTTATGTACGTAGCTAACCAGTGTTCACCAGGTTGGTCTGAATTATGTGTATTAATTATCACAGAGGCTGGTAAATGATACACGGGTGTTTTAGGTAGTTGATCACAAGCCAATACCCCTAGAAAATGTGTATTTTTGGATATATTATCCATAATAGTCAATAATTCAACAGTATTCATGATCTTTCAGTAGTAGTCCATCAAAATCTGTCTTCGATTAGACACCTCAATTATACTGTCAAATACCGCATACACAATCAAATTTATTGTATTCGGCAACGGTTGTCTGAACCGAACTTCCAAACGGATATTGCCTGACTTTATTAATGACAGATGCTGGCCACACTCCTCGTCAGGCGTTAAATTAAAAGCAAAAATACTGTAACCGGACAAGTAATCCTGACGATTTATGACCAGTGCTTTGTTTTTCAGATGTCTTCCTGTGGATAACACCAATTGGTAAAACTCCCGTACGGCAGACGCTTCATTAAATTTCGGCTGTAGCGGCTTAGACGGGTATTGTTGTCCATCTACATAAACGGCTAGGAATTCCAGATCATAATGTTTAAACGCATAAGGATTTTTTGTGTATGAACCAGTATGGGCATCATTATCGACCATTGCTAATATGATGGATTTTGGTAACGCCCCCAGAAATAGGTTTTCCTGATTAGCCACCCGCGTACCAGCGGGTATTGAGAAATTTTTTAGACATACTCTATCAATAGGGTATTTAGCAGTGGTGGACTGCAATGCTTGCGCATGACCCAGTCTCACAGCCGGAGATACAGAAACTTTCTTCACAAAAAGACTTGCTGAAAGAATGTTGATTTTGTATGCTACAGCATCACTGCGCATTAAACAGAATTCATCCTTCGCTCTAGTTAGTCTTATTTTGATATCAATTCCGTTTAACATCAATTTTTCTTGAAAAAATATGTCGCTGTGGATTGGAGCTAACAATTCTACAACATTACTCGATTCAGAAAATGCAGCTCTCTTTGTGAGACCTTCGTTGGCCCCTCCAGGATCCCCGACATCCATATGGCCTGCTGTATCTTTGTAAAACAGCCCCGCAGAGAAAATGGTCTCCAGGGCCTCACGGTCATAATTCAATAGACAATCTATAATACAGCGGTATGGATAGGTGTTTGAGCTCTGCGATATGAGCCGATCCCCCAGTGTTATGTCGACCTGAGAGAAGATTGAGCCGCCAGGGTAGTTTATCAAACCCACAGGCGCCCCCGCTGGTAGGTCCGCCCCGTTGGGTAAGGTGATTTTTAACCTTGTATACAATAGCGAATTATTCAAATCAATATAGTCTTGACCATTTCCCGCGACAAAAAACTCCAGGGGTCCTGTGTCTGACAGAGCTGATATGGGAGGTATCTCAACATAGGTGTTTTTCTCTATAGCCGTTTGAGTCATAGGCACTGTAAAAAGATCCAACTCAGATTTGACACACTCCGCCGACATGCCGTGTATCAGAGCCATGGTTAGAATATGGATTTACGCCTCTTTTTAGCAGGTCTACTCCCCCGGTGTTTACTCTGAGCCTTCCTTTTCGACACTGATCTTTTCTTAGCCTTTACATTGTTTTTCTTTGTGTATCTTCCTCTTCTCACACCTGGCGGTCGTTTCATGTGTCTACGTTGCATTACTAACACCCCCGACCCCTCTTGACTGTTGTGGGCTTGCATGACGTTGCTCACCACATCACTGACGATATTTTTAGCTGCCGCTTTTAAATGCGGTTTAGCGATTCCAATACCCCTACGCAATAGAGGCATAGCCATTCTGTACAGACCTTTTAGGAGCGATCCCAAGCCGAATCCACCATACATGACAGGGCCCCCAGCGAACCCGTCAATATGGCCACCCGCCTGGTTTTGATAATATGTAACATAACGATGTGGGTCCGCGTAGGGATTAAATTCTTTCATTTTTAAATTCTTGGAAGTTGTTTTACCGGTCTGAAATGGAGTTTTGTAAGCACTTTGCCGTACTTGAATGACACGTTGTGGTTTTGATCACTTTTCACCTCTATGGTAATGTCGTCAATGTGTGATTTAGACACACGTGCGTAGTGTGGTTTGTCGTAGCCGATTGTGACTATATTTTTGGTCTCCCCCGTTATTTCTACACATCGCAGGAGTGGTACATAATAGTCACCTACAACTTGGTGGTCTATAATGTCTGTATAGACAAACAATGTATATTCCCCGCCATACAAATCAGCAATGTGGGGGGCGTATCTACCGACGCTCCCGGGGGGTACCGCGAATGGAATCATATCTTCAAAACCTAGAATCCTGGCTAGCTTCCCTCGGAATGTTAGCGAAACATCACTTTCGGATGATGTCACACGGACTTTGTGAAGTAGTTCATCATAGGTAAACTGTATATGAGACCCGACACTATTGATTTCTGCTATGATATCAGCAATGCTATTGTAGAAAGCTTCACGAAGTTCACCAACAATAAGGATGTTAGTAGCTGTATCGGTAATTGTGAATTTTGAATGTTTTTTGTGAAATGGAACCCATGTTTTGGGGTACATGAACTCAATTAAAGCGACCTCCCAAGCCCCCCTTAGTGTTAGTGTTTTTGCCAGTTTAGTTCTGTAGCTGGATATTCTATTGTCAGGATAAATATCGCGGCACGCATTGCTTGGTAAAGTCACATAAAACCCTTCGTCCTCCATGATGTCGCCGGTGTGAATAAGGATATGTATGTTGTGTTGTGATTTAAGACATTTTTTAAGCATCAACCACATCTTTTGCGGGGACCCACGAGTTAAATTTTGATGGCCAACCTAACCATTTTACCAATACCATACGCGTCCTACCTACTCTTTTGCTTTCCAAAATCTTTTCCACTTTGAAGGCCTTATCCCTGTTTATGAGGATTTTCTGCAACTCCTCTTCATAAAAGGTACCTTCTAACATGTCTCCATCATAGTCTTTCAACCTGTAAACAGGAGGGTTTCGATGTACACACTCTGCTATGGTGAAAAACTCACGTGTGTAGTTTTCCTCATACCCCTTTGTGAATGCACCTCTGACCTTAGATACTCTAACAAGCTCTCCTATTTTGTATTTGAACACAGATTTTTTGGCAGCTCCCGTCTTTACACCATACAGGTTTTTAAAGACCACATTTTCATTTTCTTTTGTCACATCCACAGGTCTCATTTTGATACTACGATGGTAACTGTTATTATAAGATGATACCATATCAGGTAAGACGTCACAGTAGCGTTTAGAGTTGGCGGCTGTTAGATAACGCCACATTCTTGATTTAATAGTTCTGTTGAATCGCTCCACGACACTAGCTTTTAATTCACTCCCAGTGGCGAAATTATGAATGTTGTTTTTATTCACGATCCTCTGGAAATGCTGGTTAAAAAATTCTTTCCCACGGTCAGTTTGCAACTTCTGGGGTATACGACCCTCTTCTATGATTGATTCAAAAGCAGAGGCAACCGCCATCCCTGATTTGTTTTTTAAAATACGCACCCATGCATATTTGCTAAAGATATCTATACACGTCAGCATATATTTAGCATGGTCATTCTCCCTGGAGTATATGGACATGTCAACCAGATCCGCTTGAAATTGCCTGTTGATACCATACACAATCACCCTATTCCTTTTGTAGTTGACACGCATAGGTTTATGAAGCGTGTACGCATCCTCCCCTGATAACCATTCAGCAACATCCTTATCGGACAGATGTACCCCTGTTTTTTTAAAGGCAGCTTCTTTTAATCTACTTATACCCCCATATGAACCCTCACTTGAAGGTGTGTAGTAGATTGTATTTAGAACCTCCTCCATGACTCCCTCCATACAACTAATGACAGACCATGATGTGCATTCACAATCTTTTATTTGACAAGCAGGCTTACATATCCATCATGGGTAGAGAATCAAGGTAGTTTAAAAATTTAACACACACATCAAAGTCCTTAGCAACCAGAAATTCCACTAGGCTATTCACAACCTCATAGACATCCACAGACTCATTCTTACTTTGTTTGATGACACATACATCAGTTACATATGTACAAAGAGCTATGATATGCCCTATCTTGAAAAACCCTTGCCGAATCATACACATGTTCTCTAAAATTTCATGCACTGTTACATGATACACCTTGTTAACGGAGGATCCCATATTCAGTAGATCGGACCATTCTTCAGACAATGATCTAGCAAGCGTCATTTGATTTTTTAAGGCTTTAAAATGATGGTAAGGTACAGCAATATCAGTTGCATAACATGTAGATTCGTCTGCTATGACATTACACAGTAAGGCTGTTAGCTCATATTTCACACGCTCTTTTGGTGGGCCTGAACCACAGCACCAATTCCCCATTACCGTTAATTGTCCCAATATGTCAGAGTTTCAAGAATAATGTTTGTATCACAATCCTGTATGTGATTTTCCTTGAAAGTGTGTAAATACCCACAGATGTATGGTTCCCCTGTTAATTCGTAGACGATAGCTTCTACAGACCCCCAAATTTTTTGGGGATGGGTCTGATAGCCGTAATGTCCCAATAGATGATTCACGCTTTGCAGTAGAGGTCTTTTGTATAGCCGATGTTTTATATCCTCAACATTTGTTTGGAAGTAGTACGCATCTGGTTCAAAGAGGCAAGAATGTTGAATCTGGCTGGGGTGGTTTACTTGACATCCAAAACAGTCCCCCTGTAACTTCTGCGTGATGATGTGTTGCAGTGTAATACACACACAGGCCTTGATAAGTCCAAGAGGTAGCTCTGCCAAACAACCAACAAGGTCTTCACCAGTAGCTTTAGAAGTCCCGGTTCCATCTGCTGATGATACAGGGTTTAATGACACACCAATCTCTAAGTCTTCTGAACAATCTATCATGCCCACCCCACCGCAGGTATTTTGAAAGTATACACACGCATCAGTCATCTTAACATCTGTTGAAGGCATCACGACAGTTCTGAACGTCTCGATGATCCGGCTGGTGTGATCGTATACAACCACTAACCATTCAAGGGGTGTAGTCTGGAGGGCGGCGACTTCTCCGCTACCCAATCATGTGTGACCTCTCCTTTATCTTCAGAGTCGTTTTTGTTACCGGTAGGAGGTACACCCGCAGGGGCGTCATCATCCACAAGATGGCATTCTCTAACATCCTCTTTATCATCCGTCAAAGTTAGCATCGCAAATCTCTCACACAAGTAATCCATGTCATAATGTATCATTTCTTGTTCAATTACTGATTCCTCTTGATAAAACATACTTCTTGAACTTTGATCCACACCATCAGGCCAAACATGCGCTTCAGTCATTTCAACTTCATCCACATATAGAGACATTGTATGATCTTCACAACAGCTCTGAGAGTAAAGGAACCCTTCGTATGAAAACCTCTTTTTAAGCTTCATGAACGAGGGGGCGCTGATTCCGGAGCGGCTTCTTCACAATGGTTGGCCAGTTCCAGATCATCTTGGCACGTCTGGAAGAGACATGCCTTGACGCCCTGGTATCTTTCCAAACCAGCACTCCATTTGAACAATCTATCAACCTTTTTGAAAACATCACTAAGAACATGCCGGTCTTTCCAAAGATACTCCACTTTAGGTGTATATGCGAATTCATTCAAATCTTTTTCATTATAATATGTAGGTCTTCTGTATGCACTGCTAGACAGGCGAATGAAATCCTGTGGACAGTTAGCATACATGTGGTAAGACTTGACATAGGCTGGACTATTCCATGATGCTGTGTAGCGACTGTCCATAGCAGGCTGTACAATATCCTTCCAAGAGTCCCTAAACATCACCCAATCTGCATCACAAAATGAAATGTGCGCCATGTCGTCTGAAAACGCCAAATCCGGAGATGTCAATGCGTATAGCTTCACACTGCGATCTTCCTTGTCAAAAACATAGCCTCCGATGCGCCCATCGTTCAACAACCATTGGTATTCCACGCCATCATTAGGTTTACTCAGAAAATTAACAAAAGTTTCAGGTCTCCTCCTTTGCGGTGCATAAGTCATTTCAGGATTCGATAGCTTAGCGCTAACAGGGGTGAGTGTAATCCGTCTCTTTGATTTTGCCGATTCAATCATGTCAGCCATGGTAAGTTCTGTTCAAAATCACTGCTAACAATGATAGCTATACATCACCCACAGCTTTTATAATCTCAATCCTAGAGACACGCCGGGGCAAAACACACCCACTACAAAAGGGTTTATAGATAACCAGGTGTCTGCATACAGACGTCACTACTCATAAACAGGTCTTTTACAATGTTATCAGCACTAGTGTATGTAGGTAGTAGGCAGACCCCCGACATGAAAGGGGTCTCAAACAACACACTCAGAGACATGCCCGGACAAAACACCACCCCTACAAAGTAGGATGCATTGCATACCATTGAAGCCCTGCAGCCGAAATAGCTCAGTTGGGAGAGCGTTAGATTGAAAATCTAAAGATCCCTGGTTCGAATCCGGGTTCCGGCAACTCCATTTTCTTTTTTTTGTATTTAGCCCCATTTACCACTAAACATATACAACTCTTACAAAGTTTATCTGAGCCCCCATTATCCACAAAACACACATGGGGGTTTGGGGGCCAATATGGCCGCCCAGGGGTTTGACATCAGGCACATGACTGTCACATGACACTACATCCAATATGGATGCCAAGGGGGCGTGGCATTGTTTGACACCAGACACATGACTGTCACATGACTTTACATCCAATATGGCCGCCCAGGGGTTTGACACCAGTCACATGACTGTCACATGACTCACAAAACAATAACAATAACAAACAACACGTGGCGACAACCACGTGGCTAATTTGCATAAAAAGGAGGCGTGGTTATGACGTGATTTATGACGTTTCAGGGGGCGGGGCTTATTTTGACAGATAGTTCATGATAATAACTACTACCAACGGTTCTAATGACCTTCCAATATTATTGCAATAACATGGCAAAACAATGCCATAGTGACAATTTCATAGCAATAACTTGGCAACAACATCCCAAGAACCTAAAAATAAATGACATGATAAAGTTGCCAATAACCCTACAATATCAATGCAATAACATGGCAAAACCATTCCAACAACCGTCTAAAGAGTTTAAATTAGAGTGTCAATGTCAAAAATGATATTGCAATGGTGTTGCGAGGTTATTTGCAACGCTATTCCACACGTATGTCAAGGTTGCCGTATTATTGTAATGGTATTGCAATGTCATTTACAAGTTCCATACTGATTTCAACGTTCTTGGAGGGTTTTTGCCATGGTAATGCAATGATATTGCAAAGTTATTCGCAATATTATTATGTACATATTACAAGGTTGTTGCAATTGTTTTTTTAATGCGATTATATTGATTAATGCAAATAAATCTGAACCATTGTTTCTGACTTGATTATTAGTTTTTATGCATACTTTTATGTTGTTGGTGAGAAAGTGAATGCGAATTCTGTCAACATTCTAAATCCCGTTTCTTGCATCCTGATCACTAAAATTATCATAACGTTTGAAAGGTTATAAAAGCTCACTACACCTAGTCAAGATATGTTTGAAATGAAACGATACATTCTTCATTGTGCTCAAGCTACTCCCAACACCACATTATTAATATTTTGACCTAACATTACTTAAGCTTAATTATGACATGCTTCACTGTGTCCAGTTATATCTCGCATTGGTGTAGTGAGCATTATAAAACTTACCACACTAATGCAAGCTGTTTGAAATAACATTACACGTGTTTCATTTTGTCCAGTTATAAATGCTCATTACACCAACGCAAGTTATGTTTGAAATGTCATTATACATTCTTCATTCTGACCTGTTTAGTGTAGTTAGCATTTATAACTTACCACACCTATTCAAGATACGTTTGAAATGAAATGATACATCCTTCATTGTTATCTGCGCAATTTCATTTCGATAACATGGCGAAACCATCTTAAGAACCATGAAATAATCTCCTAATAGTGTTGAAAATAACCTTCCACTATTATTAAATATCACGTCAAAAACATCCCAAGAACCGTGAAATGAACCAACGTTTCAAATAACCTTCCAATTTTATTTAAATATCATGTCAACAACTTCCCAAGAAACTTGAAATCAACCAACGGTTCTAATGACCTTCCAATATTATTGCAATAACATGGCAAAACAATGCCATAGTGACAATTTCATAGCAATAACTTGGCAACAACATCCCAAGAACCTAAAAATAAATGACATGATAAAGTTGCCAATAACCCTACAATATCAATGCAATAACATGGCAAAACCATTCCAACAACCGTCTAAAGAGTTTAAATTAGAGTGTCAATGTCAAAAATGATATTGCAATGGTGTTGCGAGGTTATTTGCAACGCTATTCCACACTTATGTCAAGGTTGCCGTATTATTGTAATGGTATTGCAATGTCATTTACAAGTTCCATACTGATTTCAACGTTCTTGGAGGGTTTTTGCCATGGTAATGCAATGATATTGCAAAGTTATTCGCAATATTATTATGTACATATTACAAGGTTGTTACAATTGTTTTTTTAATGCGATTATATTGATTAATGCAAATAAATCTGAACCATTGTTTCTGACTTGATTATTAGTTTTTATGCATACTTTTAAGTTGTTGGTGAGAAAGTGAATGCGAATTCTGTCAACATTCTAAATCCCGTTTCTTGCATCCTGATCACTAAAATTATCATAACGTTTGAAAGGTTATAAAAGCTCACTACACCTATTCAAGATATGTTTGAAATGAAACGATACATTCTTCTTTGTGCTCAAGCTACTCCCAACACCACATTATTAATATTTTGACCAAACATTACTTAAGCTTAATTATGACATGCTTCACTGTGTCCAGTTATATCTCGCATTGGTGTAGTGAGCATTATAAAACTTACCACACTAATGCAAGCTGTTTGAAATAACATCACACGTGTTTCATTTTGTCCAGTTATAAATGCTCATTACACCAACGCAAGTTATGTTTGAAATGTCATTATACATTCTTCATTCTGACCTGTTTAGTGTAGTTAGCATTTATAACTTACCACACCTATTCAAGATACGTTTGAAATGAAATGATACATCCTTCATTGTTATCTGCGCAATTTCATTTCGATAACATGGCGAAACCATCTTAAGAACCATGAAATAATCTCCTAATAGTGTTGAAAATAACCTTCCACTATTATTAAATATCACGTCAAAAACATCCCAAGAACCGTGAAATGAACCAACGTTTCAAATAACCTTCCAATTTTATTTAAATATCATGTCAACAACTTCCCAAGAAACTTGAAATCAACCAACGGTTCTAATGACCTTCCAATATTATTGCAATAACATGGCAAAACAATGCCATAGTGACAATTTCATAGCAATAACTTGGCAACAACATCCCAAGAACCTAAAAATAAATGACATGATAAAGTTGCCAATAACCCTACAATATCAATGCAATAACATGGCAAAACCATTCCAACAACCGTCTAAAGAGTTTAAATTAGAGTGTCAATGTCAAAAATGATATTGCAATGGTGTTGCGAGGTTATTTGCAACGCTATTCCACACGTATGTCAAGGTTGCCGTATTATTGTAATGGTATTGCAATGTCATTTACAAGTTCCATACTGATTTCAACGTTCTTGGAGGGTTTTTGCCATGGTAATGCAATGATATTGCAAAGTTATTCGCAATATTATTATGTACATATTACAAGGTTGTTGCAATTGTTTTTTTAATGCGATTATATTGATTAATGCAAATAAATCTGAACCATTGTTTCTGACTTGATTATTAGTTTTTATGCATACTTTTATGTTGTTGGTGAGAAAGTGAATGCGAATTCTGTCAACATTCTAAATCCCGTTTCTTGCATCCTGATCACTAAAATTATCATAACGTTTGAAAGGTTATAAAAGCTCACTACACCTAGTCAAGATATGTTTGAAATGAAACGATACATTCTTCATTGTGCTCAAGCTACTCCCAACACCACATTATTAATATTTTGACCTAACATTACTTAAGCTTAATTATGACATGCTTCACTGTGTCCAGTTATATCTCGCATTGGTGTAGTGAGCATTATAAAACTTACCACACTAATGCAAGCTGTTTGAAATAACATTACACGTGTTTCATTTTGTCCAGTTATAAATGCTCATTACACCAACGCAAGTTATGTTTGAAATGTCATTATACATTCTTCATTCTGACCTGTTTAGTGTAGTTAGCATTTATAACTTACCACACCTATTCAAGATACGTTTGAAATGAAATGATACATCCTTCATTGTTATCTGCGCAATTTCATTTCGATAACATGGCGAAACCATCTTAAGAACCATGAAATAATCTCCTAATAGTGTTGAAAATAACCTTCCACTATTATTAAATATCACGTCAAAAACATCCCAAGAACCGTGAAATGAACCAACGTTTCAAATAACCTTCCAATTTTATTTAAATATCATGTCAACAACTTCCCAAGAAACTTGAAATCAACCAACGGTTCTAATGACCTTCCAATATTATTGCAATAACATGGCAAAACAATGCCATAGTGACAATTTCATAGCAATAACTTGGCAACAACATCCCAAGAACCTAAAAATAAATGACATGATAAAGTTGCCAATAACCCTACAATATCAATGCAATAACATGGCAAAACCATTCCAACAACCGTCTAAAGAGTTTAAATTAGAGTGTCAATGTCAAAAATGATATTGCAATGGTGTTGCGAGCTTATTTGCAACGCTATTCCAGACTTATGTCAAGGTTGCCGTATTATTCTAATGGTATTGCAATGTCATTTACAAGTTCCATACTGATTTCAACGTTCTTGGAGGGTTTTTGCCATGGTAATGCAATGATATTGCAAAGTTATTCGCAATATTATTATGTACATATTACAAGGTTGTTGCAATTGTTTTTTTAATGCGATTATATTGATTAATGCAAATAAATCTGAACCATTGTTTCTGACTTGATTATTAGTTTTTATGCATACTTTTAAGTTGTTGGTGAGAAAGTGAATGTGAATTCTGTCAACATTCTAAATCCCGTTTCTTGCATCCTGATCACTAAAATTATCATAACGTTTGAAAGGTTATAAAAGCTCACTACACCTATTCAAGATATGTTTGAAATGAAACGATACATTCTTCTTTGTGCTCAAGCTACTCCCAACACCACATTATTAATATTTTGACCAAACATTACTTAAGCTTAATTATGACATGCTTCACTGTGTCCAGTTATATCTCGCATTGGTGTAGTGAGCATTATAAAACTTACCACACTAATGCAAGCTGTTTGAAATAACATCACACGTGTTTCATTTTGTCCAGTTATAAATGCTCATTACACCAACGCAAGTTATGTTTGAAATGTCATTATACATTCTTCATTCTGACCTGTTTAGTGTAGTTAGCATTTATAACTTACCACACCTATTCAAGATACGTTTGAAATGAAATTATACATCCTTCATTGTTATCTGCGCAATTTCATTTCGATAACATGGCGAAACCATCTTAAGAACCATGAAATAATCTCCTAATTGTGTTGAAAATAACCTTCCACTATTATTAAATATCACGTCAAAAACATCCCAAGAACTGTGAAATGAACCAACGTTTCAAATAACCTTCCAATTTTATTTAAATATCATGTCAACAACTTCCCAAGAAACTTGAAATCAACCAACGGTTCTAATGACCTTCCAATATTATTGCAATAACATGGCAAAACAATGCCATAGTGACAATTTCATAGCAATAACTTGGCAACAACATCCCAAGAACCTAAAAATAAATGACATGATAAAGTTGCCAATAACCCTACAATATCAATGCAATAACATGGCAAAACCATTCCAACAACCGTCTAAAGAGTTTAAATTAGAGTGTCAATGTCAAAAATGATATTGCAATGGTGTTGCGAGGTTATTTGCAACGCTATTCCACACTTATGTCAAGGTTGCCGTATTATTGTAATGGTATTGCAATGTCATTTACAAGTTCCATACTGATTTCAACGTTCTTGGAGGGTTTTTGCCATGGTAATGCAATGATATTGCAAAGTTATTCGCAATATTATTATGTACATATTACAAGGTTGTTACAATTGTTTTTTTAATGCGATTATATTGATTAATGCAAATAAATCTGAACCATTGTTTCTGACTTGATTATTAGTTTTTATGCATACTTTTAAGTTGTTGGTGAGAAAGTGAATGCGAATTCTGTCAACATTCTAAATCCCGTTTCTTGCATCCTGATCACTAAAATTATCATAACGTTTGAAAGGTTATAAAAGCTCACTACACCTATTCAAGATATGTTTGAAATGAAACGATACATTCTTCTTTGTGCTCAAGCTACTCCCAACACCACATTATTAATATTTTGACCAAACATTACTTAAGCTTAATTATGACATGCTTCACTGTGTCCAGTTATATCTCGCATTGGTGTAGTGAGCATTATAAAACTTACCACACTAATGCAAGCTGTTTGAAATAACATCACACGTGTTTCATTTTGTCCAGTTATAAATGCTCATTACACCAACGCAAGTTATGTTTGAAATGTCATTATACATTCTTCATTCTGACCTGTTTAGTGTAGTTAGCATTTATAACTTACCACACCTATTCAAGATACGTTTGAAATGAAATGATACATCCTTCATTGTTATCTGCGCAATTTCATTTCGATAACATGGCGAAACCATCTTAAGAACCATGAAATAATCTCCTAATAGTGTTGAAAATAACCTTCCACTATTATTAAATATCACGTCAAAAACATCCCAAGAACCGTGAAATGAACCAACGTTTCAAATAACCTTCCAATTTTATTTAAATATCATGTCAACAACTTCCCAAGAAACTTGAAATCAACCAACGGTTCTAATGACCTTCCAATATTATTGCAATAACATGGCAAAACAATGCCATAGTGACAATTTCATAGCAATAACTTGGCAACAACATCCCAAGAACCTAAAAATAAATGACATGATAAAGTTGCCAATAACCCTACAATATCAATGCAATAACATGGCAAAACCATTCCAACAACCGTCTAAAGAGTTTAAATTAGAGTGTCAATGTCAAAAATGATATTGCAATGGTGTTGCGAGGTTATTTGCAACGCTATTCCACACGTATGTCAAGGTTGCCGTATTATTGTAATGGTATTGCAATGTCATTTACAAGTTCCATACTGATTTCAACGTTCTTGGAGGGTTTTTGCCATGGTAATGCAATGATATTGCAAAGTTATTCGCAATATTATTATGTACATATTACAAGGTTGTTGCAATTGTTTTTTTAATGCGATTATATTGATTAATGCAAATAAATCTGAACCATTGTTTCTGACTTGATTATTAGTTTTTATGCATACTTTTATGTTGTTGGTGAGAAAGTGAATGCGAATTCTGTCAACATTCTAAATCCCGTTTCTTGCATCCTGATCACTAAAATTATCATAACGTTTGAAAGGTTATAAAAGCTCACTACACCTATTCAAGATATGTTTGAAATGAAACGATACATTCTTCATTGTGCTCAAGCTACTCCCAACACCACATTATTAATATTTTGACCTAACATTACTTAAGCTTAATTATGACATGCTTCACTGTGTCCAGTTATATCTCGCATTGGTGTAGTGAGCATTATAAAACTTACCACACTAATGCAAGCTGTTTGAAATAACATTACACGTGTTTCATTTTGTCCAGTTATAAATGCTCATTACACCAACGCAAGTTATGTTTGAAATGTCATTATACATTCTTCATTCTGACCTGTTTAGTGTAGTTAGCATTTATAACTTACCACACCTATTCAAGATACGTTTGAAATGAAATGATACATCCTTCATTGTTATCTGCGCAATTTCATTTCGATAACATGGCGAAACCATCTTAAGAACCATGAAATAATCTCCTAATAGTGTTGAAAATAACCTTCCACTATTATTAAATATCACGTCAAAAACATCCCAAGAACCGTGAAATGAACCAACGTTTCAAATAACCTTCCAATTTTATTTAAATATCATGTCAACAACTTCCCAAGAAACTTGAAATCAACCAACGGTTCTAATGACCTTCCAATATTATTGCAATAACATGGCAAAACAATGCCATAGTGACAATTTCATAGCAATAACTTGGCAACAACATCCCAAGAACCTAAAAATAAATGACATGATAAAGTTGCCAATAACCCTACAATATCAATGCAATAACATGGCAAAACCATTCCAACAACCGTCTAAAGAGTTTAAATTAGAGTGTCAATGTCAAAAATGATATTGCAATGGTGTTGCGAGGTTATTTGCAACGCTATTCCACACGTATGTCAAGGTTGCCGTATTATTGTAATGGTATTGCAATGTCATTTACAAGTTCCATACTGATTTCAACGTTCTTGGAGGGTTTTTGCCATGGTAATGCAATGATATTGCAAAGTTATTCGCAATATTATTATGTACATATTACAAGGTTGTTGCAATTGTTTTTTTAATGCGATTATATTGATTAATGCAAATAAATCTGAACCATTGTTTCTGACTTGATTATTAGTTTTTATGCATACTTTTATGTTGTTGGTGAGAAAGTGAATGCGAATTCTGTCAACATTCTAAATCCCGTTTCTTGCATCCTGATCACTAAAATTATCATAACGTTTGAAAGGTTATAAAAGCTCACTACACCTATTCAAGATATGTTTGAAATGAAACGATACATTCTTCATTGTGCTCAAGCTACTCCCAACACCACATTATTAATATTTTGACCTAACATTACTTAAGCTTAATTATGACATGCTTCACTGTGTCCAGTTATATCTCGCATTGGTGTAGTGAGCATTATAAAACTTACCACACTAATGCAAGCTGTTTGAAATAACATTACACGTGTTTCATTTTGTCCAGTTATAAATGCTCATTACACCAACGCAAGTTATGTTTGAAATGGCATTATACATTCTTCATTCTGACCTGTTTAGTGTAGTTAGCATTTATAACTTACCACACCTATTCAAGATACGTTTGAAATGAAATGATACATCCTTCATTGTTATCTGCGCAATTTCATTTCGATAACATGGCGAAACCATCTTAAGAACCATGAAATAATCTCCTAATAGTGTTGAAAATAACCTTCCACTATTATTAAATATCACGTCAAAAACATCCCAAGAACCGTGAAATGAACCAACGTTTCAAATAACCTTCCAATTTTATTTAAATATCATGTCAACAACTTCCCAAGAAACTTGAAATCAACCAACGGTTCTAATGACCTTCCAATATTATTGCAATAACATGGCAAAACAATGCCATAGTGACAATTTCATAGCAATAACTTGGCAACAACATCCCAAGAACCTAAAAATAAATGACATGATAAAGTTGCCAATAACCCTACAATATCAATGCAATAACATGGCAAAACCATTCCAACAACCGTCTAAAGAGTTTAAATTAGAGTGTCAATGTCAAAAATGATATTGCAATGGTGTTGCGAGGTTATTTGCAACGCTATTCCACACGTATGTCAAGGTTGCCGTATTATTGTAATGGTATTGCAATGTCATTTACAAGTTCCATACTGATTTCAACGTTCTTGGAGGGTTTTTGCCATGGTAATGCAATGATATTGCAAAGTTATTCGCAATATTATTATGTACATATTACAAGGTTGTTGCAATTGTTTTTTTAATGCGATTATATTGATTAATGCAAATAAATCTGAACCATTGTTTCTGACTTGATTATTAGTTTTTATGCATACTTTTATGTTGTTGGTGAGAAAGTGAATGCGAATTCTGTCAACATTCTAAATCCCGTTTCTTGCATCCTGATCACTAAAATTATCATAACGTTTGAAAGGTTATAAAAGCTCACTACACCTATTCAAGATATGTTTGAAATGAAACGATACATTCTTCATTGTGCTCAAGCTACTCCCAACACCACATTATTAATATTTTGACCTAACATTACTTAAGCTTAATTATGACATGCTTCACTGTGTCCAGTTATATCTCGCATTGGTGTAGTGAGCATTATAAAACTTACCACACTAATGCAAGCTGTTTGAAATAACATTACACGTGTTTCATTTTGTCCAGTTATAAATGCTCATTACACCAACGCAAGTTATGTTTGAAATGTCATTATACATTCTTCATTCTGACCTGTTTAGTGTAGTTAGCATTTATAACTTACCACACCTATTCAAGATACGTTTGAAATGAAATGATACATCCTTCATTGTTATCTGCGCAATTTCATTTCGATAACATGGCGAAACCATCTTAAGAACCATGAAATAATCTCCTAATAGTGTTGAAAATAACCTTCCACTATTATTAAATATCACGTCAAAAACATCCCAAGAACCGTGAAATGAACCAACGTTTCAAATAACCTTCCAATTTTATTTAAATATCATGTCAACAACTTCCCAAGAAACTTGAAATCAACCAACGGTTCTAATGACCTTCCAATATTATTGCAATAACATGGCAAAACAATGCCATAGTGACAATTTCATAGCAATAACTTGGCAACAACATCCCAAGAACCTAAAAATAAATGACATGATAAAGTTGCCAATAACCCTACAATATCAATGCAATAACATGGCAAAACCATTCCAACAACCGTCTAAAGAGTTTAAATTAGAGTGTCAATGTCAAAAATGATATTGCAATGGTGTTGCGAGGTTATTTGCAACGCTATTCCACACGTATGTCAAGGTTGCCGTATTATTGTAATGGTATTGCAATGTCATTTACAAGTTCCATACTGATTTCAACGTTCTTGGAGGGTTTTTGCCATGGTAATGCAATGATATTGCAAAGTTATTCGCAATATTATTATGTACATATTACAAGGTTGTTGCAATTGTTTTTTTAATGCGATTATATTGATTAATGCAAATAAATCTGAACCATTGTTTCTGACTTGATTATTAGTTTTTATGCATACTTTTATGTTGTTGGTGAGAAAGTGAATGCGAATTCTGTCAACATTCTAAATCCCGTTTCTTGCATCCTGATCACTAAAATTATCATAACGTTTGAAAGGTTATAAAAGCTCACTACACCTATTCAAGATATGTTTGAAATGAAACGATACATTCTTCATTGTGCTCAAGCTACTCCCAACACCACATTATTAATATTTTGACCTAACATTACTTAAGCTTAATTATGACATGCTTCACTGTGTCCAGTTATATCTCGCATTGGTGTAGTGAGCATTATAAAACTTACCACACTAATGCAAGCTGTTTGAAATAACATTACACGTGTTTCATTTTGTCCAGTTATAAATGCTCATTACACCAACGCAAGTTATGTTTGAAATGGCATTATACATTCTTCATTCTGACCTGTTTAGTGTAGTTAGCATTTATAACTTACCACACCTATTCAAGATACGTTTGAAATGAAATGATACATCCTTCATTGTTATCTGCGCAATTTCATTTCGATAACATGGCGAAACCATCTTAAGAACCATGAAATAATCTCCTAATAGTGTTGAAAATAACCTTCCACTATTATTAAATATCACGTCAAAAACATCCCAAGAACCGTGAAATGAACCAACGTTTCAAATAACCTTCCAATTTTATTTAAATATCATGTCAACAACTTCCCAAGAAACTTGAAATCAACCAACGGTTCTAATGACCTTCCAATATTATTGCAATAACATGGCAAAACAATGCCATAGTGACAATTTCATAGCAATAACTTGGCAACAACATCCCAAGAACCTAAAAATAAATGACATGATAAAGTTGCCAATAACCCTACAATATCAATGCAATAACATGGCAAAACCATTCCAACAACCGTCTAAAGAGTTTAAATTAGAGTGTCAATGTCAAAAATGATATTGCAATGGTGTTGCGAGGTTATTTGCAACGCTATTCCACACGTATGTCAAGGTTGCCGTATTATTGTAATGGTATTGCAATGTCATTTACAAGTTCCATACTGATTTCAACGTTCTTGGAGGGTTTTTGCCATGGTAATGCAATGATATTGCAAAGTTATTCGCAATATTATTATGTACATATTACAAGGTTGTTGCAATTGTTTTTTTAATGCGATTATATTGATTAATGCAAATAAATCTGAACCATTGTTTCTGACTTGATTATTAGTTTTTATGCATACTTTTATGTTGTTGGTGAGAAAGTGAATGCGAATTCTGTCAACATTCTAAATCCCGTTTCTTGCATCCTGATCACTAAAATTATCATAACGTTTGAAAGGTTATAAAAGCTCACTACACCTATTCAAGATATGTTTGAAATGAAACGATACATTCTTCATTGTGCTCAAGCTACTCCCAACACCACATTATTAATATTTTGACCTAACATTACTTAAGCTTAATTATGACATGCTTCACTGTGTCCAGTTATATCTCGCATTGGTGTAGTGAGCATTATAAAACTTACCACACTAATGCAAGCTGTTTGAAATAACATTACACGTGTTTCATTTTGTCCAGTTATAAATGCTCATTACACCAACGCAAGTTATGTTTGAAATGTCATTATACATTCTTCATTCTGACCTGTTTAGTGTAGTTAGCATTTATAACTTACCACACCTATTCAAGATACGTTTGAAATGAAATGATACATCCTTCATTGTTATCTGCGCAATTTCATTTCGATAACATGGCGAAACCATCTTAAGAACCATGAAATAATCTCCTAATAGTGTTGAAAATAACCTTCCACTATTATTAAATATCACGTCAAAAACATCCCAAGAACCGTGAAATGAACCAACGTTTCAAATAACCTTCCAATTTTATTTAAATATCATGTCAACAACTTCCCAAGAAACTTGAAATCAACCAACGGTTCTAATGACCTTCCAATATTATTGCAATAACATGGCAAAACAATGCCATAGTGACAATTTCATAGCAATAACTTGGCAACAACATCCCAAGAACCTAAAAATAAATGACATGATAAAGTTGCCAATAACCCTACAATATCAATGCAATAACATGGCAAAACCATTCCAACAACCGTCTAAAGAGTTTAAATTAGAGTGTCAATGTCAAAAATGATATTGCAATGGTGTTGCGAGGTTATTTGCAACGCTATTCCACACGTATGTCAAGGTTGCCGTATTATTGTAATGGTATTGCAATGTCATTTACAAGTTCCATACTGATTTCAACGTTCTTGGAGGGTTTTTGCCATGGTAATGCAATGATATTGCAAAGTTATTCGCAATATTATTATGTACATATTACAAGGTTGTTGCAATTGTTTTTTTAATGCGATTATATTGATTAATGCAAATAAATCTGAACCATTGTTTCTGACTTGATTATTAGTTTTTATGCATACTTTTATGTTGTTGGTGAGAAAGTGAATGCGAATTCTGTCAACATTCTAAATCCCGTTTCTTGCATCCTGATCACTAAAATTATCATAACGTTTGAAAGGTTATAAAAGCTCACTACACCTATTCAAGATATGTTTGAAATGAAACGATACATTCTTCATTGTGCTCAAGCTACTCCCAACACCACATTATTAATATTTTGACCTAACATTACTTAAGCTTAATTATGACATGCTTCACTGTGTCCAGTTATATCTCGCATTGGTGTAGTGAGCATTATAAAACTTACCACACTAATGCAAGCTGTTTGAAATAACATTACACGTGTTTCATTTTGTCCAGTTATAAATGCTCATTACACCAACGCAAGTTATGTTTGAAATGGCATTATACATTCTTCATTCTGACCTGTTTAGTGTAGTTAGCATTTATAACTTACCACACCTATTCAAGATACGTTTGAAATGAAATGATACATCCTTCATTGTTATCTGCGCAATTTCATTTCGATAACATGGCGAAACCATCTTAAGAACCATGAAATAATCTCCTAATAGTGTTGAAAATAACCTTCCACTATTATTAAATATCACGTCAAAAACATCCCAAGAACCGTGAAATGAACCAACGTTTCAAATAACCTTCCAATTTTATTTAAATATCATGTCAACAACTTCCCAAGAAACTTGAAATCAACCAACGGTTCTAATGACCTTCCAATATTATTGCAATAACATGGCAAAACAATGCCATAGTGACAATTTCATAGCAATAACTTGGCAACAACATCCCAAGAACCTAAAAATAAATGACATGATAAAGTTGCCAATAACCCTACAATATCAATGCAATAACATGGCAAAACCATTCCAACAACCGTCTAAAGAGTTTAAATTAGAGTGTCAATGTCAAAAATGATATTGCAATGGTGTTGCGAGGTTATTTGCAACGCTATTCCACACGTATGTCAAGGTTGCCGTATTATTGTAATGGTATTGCAATGTCATTTACAAGTTCCATACTGATTTCAACGTTCTTGGAGGGTTTTTGCCATGGTAATGCAATGATATTGCAAAGTTATTCGCAATATTATTATGTACATATTACAAGGTTGTTGCAATTGTTTTTTTAATGCGATTATATTGATTAATGCAAATAAATCTGAACCATTGTTTCTGACTTGATTATTAGTTTTTATGCATACTTTTATGTTGTTGGTGAGAAAGTGAATGCGAATTCTGTCAACATTCTAAATCCCGTTTCTTGCATCCTGATCACTAAAATTATCATAACGTTTGAAAGGTTATAAAAGCTCACTACACCTATTCAAGATATGTTTGAAATGAAACGATACATTCTTCATTGTGCTCAAGCTACTCCCAACACCACATTATTAATATTTTGACCTAACATTACTTAAGCTTAATTATGACATGCTTCACTGTGTCCAGTTATATCTCGCATTGGTGTAGTGAGCATTATAAAACTTACCACACTAATGCAAGCTGTTTGAAATAACATTACACGTGTTTCATTTTGTCCAGTTATAAATGCTCATTACACCAACGCAAGTTATGTTTGAAATGGCATTATACATTCTTCATTCTGACCTGTTTAGTGTAGTTAGCATTTATAACTTACCACACCTATTCAAGATACGTTTGAAATGAAATGATACATCCTTCATTGTTATCTGCGCAATTTCATTTCGATAACATGGCGAAACCATCTTAAGAACCATGAAATAATCTCCTAATAGTGTTGAAAATAACCTTCCACTATTATTAAATATCACGTCAAAAACATCCCAAGAACCGTGAAATGAACCAACGTTTCAAATAACCTTCCAATTTTATTTAAATATCATGTCAACAACTTCCCAAGAAACTTGAAATCAACCAACGGTTCTAATGACCTTCCAATATTATTGCAATAACATGGCAAAACAATGCCATAGTGACAATTTCATAGCAATAACTTGGCAACAACATCCCAAGAACCTAAAAATAAATGACATGATAAAGTTGCCAATAACCCTACAATATCAATGCAATAACATGGCAAAACCATTCCAACAACCGTCTAAAGAGTTTAAATTAGAGTGTCAATGTCAAAAATGATATTGCAATGGTGTTGCGAGGTTATTTGCAACGCTATTCCACACGTATGTCAAGGTTGCCGTATTATTGTAATGGTATTGCAATGTCATTTACAAGTTCCATACTGATTTCAACGTTCTTGGAGGGTTTTTGCCATGGTAATGCAATGATATTGCAAAGTTATTCGCAATATTATTATGTACATATTACAAGGTTGTTGCAATTGTTTTTTTAATGCGATTATATTGATTAATGCAAATAAATCTGAACCATTGTTTCTGACTTGATTATTAGTTTTTATGCATACTTTTATGTTGTTGGTGAGAAAGTGAATGCGAATTCTGTCAACATTCTAAATCCGTTTCTTGCATCCTGATCACTAAAATTATCATAACGTTTGAAAGGTTATAAAAGCTCACTACACCTATTCAAGATAGTTTGAAATGAAACGATACATTCTTCATTGTGCTCAAGCTACTCCCAACACCACATTATTAATATTTTGACCTAACATTACTTAAGCTTAATTATGACATGCTTCACTGTGTCCAGTTATATCTCGCATTGGTGTAGTGAGCATTATAAAACTTACCACACTAATGCAAGCTGTTTGAAATAACATTACACGTGTTTCATTTTGTCCAGTTATAAATGCTCATTACACCAACGCAAGTTATGTTTGAAATGTCATTATACATTCTTCATTCTGACCTGTTTAGTGTAGTTAGCATTTATAACTTACCACACCTATTCAAGATACGTTTGAAATGAAATGATACATCCTTCATTGTTATCTGCGCAATTTCATTTCGATAACATGGCGAAACCATCTTAAGAACCATGAAATAATCTCCTAATAGTGTTGAAAATAACCTTCCACTATTATTAAATATCACGTCAAAAACATCCCAAGAACCGTGAAATGAACCAACGTTTCAAATAACCTTCCAATTTTATTTAAATATCATGTCAACAACTTCCCAAGAAACTTGAAATCAACCAACGGTTCTAATGACCTTCCAATATTATTGCAATAACATGGCAAAACAATGCCATAGTGACAATTTCATAGCAATAACTTGGCAACAACATCCCAAGAACCTAAAAATAAATGACATGATAAAGTTGCCAATAACCCTACAATATCAATGCAATAACATGGCAAAACCATTCCAACAACCGTCTAAAGAGTTTAAATTAGAGTGTCAATGTCAAAAATGATATTGCAATGGTGTTGCGAGGTTATTTGCAACGCTATTCCACACGTATGTCAAGGTTGCCGTATTATTGTAATGGTATTGCAATGTCATTTACAAGTTCCATACTGATTTCAACGTTCTTGGAGGGTTTTTGCCATGGTAATGCAATGATATTGCAAAGTTATTCGCAATATTATTATGTACATATTACAAGGTTGTTGCAATTGTTTTTTTAATGCGATTATATTGATTAATGCAAATAAATCTGAACCATTGTTTCTGACTTGATTATTAGTTTTTATGCATACTTTTATGTTGTTGGTGAGAAAGTGAATGCGAATTCTGTCAACATTCTAAATCCCGTTTCTTGCATCCTGATCACTAAAATTATCATAACGTTTGAAAGGTTATAAAAGCTCACTACACCTATTCAAGATATGTTTGAAATGAAACGATACATTCTCATTGTGCTCAAGCTACACCAACACCACATTATTAATATTTTTGACCTAACATTACTTAAGCTTAATTATGACATGCTTCACTGTGTCCAGTTATATCTCGCATTGGTGTAGTGAGCATTATAAAACTTACCACACTAATGCAAGCTGTTTGAAATAACATTACACGTGTTTCATTTTGTCCAGTTATAAATGCTCATTACACCAACGCAAGTTATGTTTGAAATGGCATTATACATTCTTCATTCTGACCTGTTTAGTGTAGTTAGCATTTATAACTTACCACACCTATTCAGATACGTTTGAAATGAAATGATACATCCTTCATTGTTATCTGCGCAATTTCATTTCGATAACATGGCGAAACCATCTTAAGAACCATGAAATAATCTCCTAATAGTGTTGAAAATAACCTTCCACTATTATTAAATATCACGTCAAAAACATCCCAAGAACCGTGAAATGAACCAACGTTTCAAATAACCTTCCAATTTTATTTAAATATCATGTCAACAACTTCCCAAGAAACTTGAAATCAACCAACGGTTCTAATGACCTTCCAATATTATTGCAATAACATGGCAAAACAATGCCATAGTGACAATTTCATAGCAATAACTTGGCAACAACATCCCAAGAACCTAAAATAAATGACATGATAAAGTTGCCAATAACCCTACAATATCAATGCAATAACATGCAAAACCATTCCAACAACCGTCTAAGAGTTTAAATTAGAGTGTCAATGTCAAAAATGATATTGCAATGGTGTTGCGAGGTTATTTGCAACGCTATTCCACACGTATGTCAAGGTTGCCGTATTATTGTAATGGTATTGCAATGTCATTTACAAGTTCCATACTGATTTCAACGTTCTTGGAGGGTTTTTTGCCATGGTAATGCAATGATATTGCAAAGTTATTCGCATATTAATTATGTACATATTACAAGGTTGTTGCAATGTTTTTTTAATGCGATTATATTGATTAATGCAAATAAATCTGAACCATTGTTTTCTGACTTGATTATTAGTTTTTATGCATACTTTTATGTTGTTGGTGAGAAAGTGAATGCGAATTCTGTCAACATTCTAAATCCAGTTTCTTGCATCCTGATCACTAAAATTATCATAACGTTTGAAAGGTTATAAAAGCTCACTACACTTACCTATTCAAGATATGTTTGAAATGAAACGATACATTCTTCATTGTGCTCAAGCTACTCCCAACACCACATTATTAATATTTTGACCTAACATTACTTAAGCTTAATTATGACATGCTTCACTGTGTCCAGTTATATCTCGCATTGGTGTAGTGAGCATTATAAAACTTACCACACTAATGCAAGCTGTTGAAATAACATTACACGTGTTTCATTTTGTCCAGTTATAAATGCTCATTACACCAACGCAAGTTTATGTTTGAAATGGCATTATACATTCTTCATTCTGACCTGTTTAGTGTAGTTAGCATTTATAACTTACCACACCTATTCAAGATACGTTTGAAATGAAATGATACATCCTTCATTGTTATCTGCGCAATTTCATTTCGATAACATGGCGAACCATCTTAAGAACCATGAAATAATCTCCTAATAGTGTTGAAAATACCTTCCACTATTATTAAATATCACGTCAAAAACATCCCAAGAACCGTGAAATGAACCAACGTTTCAAATAACCTTCCAATTTTATTTAAATATCATGTCAACAACTTCCAAGAAACTTGAAATCAACCAACGGTTCTAATGACCTTCCATATTATTGCAATAACATGGCAAAACAATGCCATAGTGACAATATTCATAGCAATAACTTGGCAACAACATCCCAAGAACCTAAAAATAAATGACATGATAAAGTTGCCAATAACCCTACAATATCAATAGCAATAACATGGCAAAACCATTCCAACAACCGTCTAAAGAGTTTAAATTAGAGTGTCAATGTCAAAAATGATATTGCAATGGTGTTGCGAGGTTATTTGCTACGCTATTCCACACGTATGTCAAGGTTGCCGTATTATTGTAATGGTATTGCAATGTCATTTACAAGTTCCATACTGATTTCAACGTTCTTGGAGGGTTTTTTGCCATGGTAATGCAATGATATTATTGCAAAGTTATTCGCAATATTATTATGTACATATTACAAGGTTGTTGCAATTGTTTTTTTAATGCGATTATATTGATTAATGCAAATAAATCTGAACCATTGTTTCTGACTTGATTATTAGTTTTTATGCATACTTTTAAGTTGTTGGTGAGAAAGTGAATGCGAATTCTGTCAACATTCTAAATCCCGTTTCTTGCATCCTGATCACTAAAATTATCATAACGTTTGAAAGGTTATAAAAGCTCACTACACCTATTCAAGATATGTTTGAAATGAAACGATACATTCTTCATTGTGCTCAAGCTACTCCCAACACCACATTATTAATATTTTGACCTAACATTACTTAAGCTTAATTATGACATGCTTCACTGTGTCCAGTTATATCTCGCATTGGTGTAGTGAGCATTATAAAACTTGCCACACTAATGCAAGCTGTTTGAAATAACATCACACGTGTTTCATTTTGTCCAGTTATAAATGCTCATTACACCAACGCAAGTTATGTTTGAAATGTCATTATACATTCTTCATTCTGACCTGTTTAGTGTAGTTAGCATTTATAACTTACCACACCTATTCAAGATACGTTTGAAATGAAATGATACATCCTTCATTGTTATCTGCGCAATTTCATTTCGATAACATGGCGAAACCATCTTAAGAACCATGAAATAATCTCCTAATAGTGTTGAAAATAACCTTCCACTATTATTAAATATCACGTCAAAAACATCCCAAGAACCGTGAAATGAACCAACGTTTCAAATAACCTTCCAATTTTATTTAAATATCATGTCAACAACTTCCCAAGAAACTTGAAATCAACCAACGGTTCTAATGACCTTCCAATATTATTGCAATAACATGGCAAAACAATGCCATAGTGACAATTTCATAGCAATAACTTGGCAACAACATCCCAAGAACCTAAAAATAAATGACATGATAAAGTTGCCAATAACCCTACAATATCAATGCAATAACATGGCAAAACCATTCCAACAACCGTCTAAAGAGTTTAAATTAGAGTGTCAATGTCAAAAATGATATTGCAATGGTGTTGCGAGGTTATTTGCAACGCTATTCCACACGTATGTCAAGGTTGCCGTATTATTGTAATGGTATTGCAATGTCATTTACAAGTTCCATACTGATTTCAACGTTCTTGGAGGGTTTTTGCCATGGTAATGCAATGATATTGCAAAGTTATTCGCAATATTATTATGTACATATTACAAGGTTGTTGCAATTGTTTTTTTAATGCGATTATATTGATTAATGCAAATAAATCTGAACCATTGTTTCTGACTTGATTATTAGTTTTTATGCATACTTTTAAGTTGTTGGTGAGAAAGTGAATGCGAATTCTGTCAACATTCTAAATCCCGTTTCTTGCATCCTGATCACTAAAATTATCATAACGTTTGAAAGGTTATAAAAGCTCACTACACCTATTCAAGATATGTTTGAAATGAAACGATACATTCTTCATTGTGCTCAAGCTACTCCCAACACCACATTATTAATATTTTGACCTAACATTACTTAAGCTTAATTATGACATGCTTCACTGTGTCCAGTTATATCTCGCATTGGTGTAGTGAGCATTATAAAACTTGCCACACTAATGCAAGCTGTTTGAAATAACATCACACGTGTTTCATTTTGTCCAGTTATAAATGCTCATTACACCAACGCAAGTTATGTTTGAAATGTCATTATACATTCTTCATTCTGACCTGTTTAGTGTAGTTAGCATTTATAACTTACCACACCTATTCAAGATACGTTTGAAATGAAATGATACATCCTTCATTGTTATCTGCGCAATTTCATTTCGATAACATGGCGAAACCATCTTAAGAACCATGAAATAATCTCCTAATAGTGTTGAAAATAACCTTCCACTATTATTAAATATCACGTCAAAAACATCCCAAGAACCGTGAAATGAACCAACGTTTCAAATAACCTTCCAATTTTATTTAAATATCATGTCAACAACTTCCCAAGAAACTTGAAATCAACCAACGGTTCTAATGACCTTCCAATATTATTGCAATAACATGGCAAAACAATGCCATAGTGACAATTTCATAGCAATAACTTGGCAACAACATCCCAAGAACCTAAAAATAAATGACATGATAAAGTTGCCAATAACCCTACAATATCAATGCAATAACATGGCAAAACCATTCCAACAACCGTCTAAAGAGTTTAAATTAGAGTGTCAATGTCAAAAATGATATTGCAATGGTGTTGCGAGGTTATTTGCAACGCTATTCCACACGTATGTCAAGGTTACCGTATTATTGTAATGGTATTGCAATGTCATTTACAAGTTCCATACTGATTTCAACGTTCTTGGAGGGTTTTTGCCATGGTAATGCAATGATATTGCAAAGTTATTCGCAATATTATTATGTACATATTACAAGGTTGTTGCAATTGTTTTTTTAATGCGATTATATTGATTAATGCAAATAAATCTGAACCATTGTTTCTGACTTGATTATTAGTTTTTATGCATACTTTTATGTTGTTGGTGAGAAAGTGAATGCGAATTCTGTCAACATTCTAAATCCCGTTTCTTGCATCCTGATCACTAAAATTATCATAACGTTTGAAAGGTTATAAAAGCTCACTACACCTATTCAAGATATGTTTGAAATGAAACGATACATTCTTCATTGTGCTCAAGCTACTCCCAACACCACATTATTAATATTTTGACCTAACATTACTTAAGCTTAATTATGACATGCTTCACTGTGTCCAGTTATATCTCGCATTGGTGTAGTGAGCATTATAAAACTTACCACACTAATGCAAGCTGTTTGAAATAACATTACACGTGTTTCATTTTGTCCAGTTATAAATGCTCATTACACCAACGCAAGTTATGTTTGAAATGTCATTATACATTCTTCATTCTGACCTGTTTAGTGTAGTTAGCATTTATAACTTACCACACCTATTCAAGATACGTTTGAAATGAAATGATACATCCTTCATTGTTATCTGCGCAATTTCATTTCGATAACATGGCGAAACCATCTTAAGAACCATGAAATAATCTCCTAATAGTGTTGAAAATAACCTTCCACTATTATTAAATATCACGTCAAAAACATCCCAAGAACCGTGAAATGAACCAACGTTTCAAATAACCTTCCAATTTTATTTAAATATCATGTCAACAACTTCCCAAGAAACTTGAAATCAACCAACGGTTCTAATGACCTTCCAATATTATTGCAATAACATGGCAAAACAATGCCATAGTGACAATTTCATAGCAATAACTTGGCAACAACATCCCAAGAACCTAAAAATAAATGACATGATAAAGTTGCCAATAACCCTACAATATCAATGCAATAACATGGCAAAACCATTCCAACAACCGTCTAAAGAGTTTAAATTAGAGTGTCAATGTCAAAAATGATATTGCAATGGTGTTGCGAGGTTATTTGCAACGCTATTCCACACGTATGTCAAGGTTGCCGTATTATTGTAATGGTATTGCAATGTCATTTACAAGTTCCATACTGATTTCAACGTTCTTGGAGGGTTTTTGCCATGGTAATGCAATGATATTGCAAAGTTATTCGCAATATTATTATGTACATATTACAAGGTTGTTGCAATTGTTTTTTTAATGCGATTATATTGATTAATGCAAATAAATCTGAACCATTGTTTCTGACTTGATTATTAGTTTTTATGCATACTTTTAAGTTGTTGGTGAGAAAGTGAATGCGAATTCTGTCAACATTCTAAATCCCGTTTCTTGCATCCTGATCACTAAAATTATCATAACGTTTGAAAGGTTATAAAAGCTCACTACACCTATTCAAGATATGTTTGAAATGAAACGATACATTCTTCATTGTGCTCAAGCTACTCCCAACACCACATTATTAATATTTTGACCTAACATTACTTAAGCTTAATTATGACATGCTTCACTGTGTCCAGTTATATCTCGCATTGGTGTAGTGAGCATTATAAAACTTGCCACACTAATGCAAGCTGTTTGAAATAACATCACACGTGTTTCATTTTGTCCAGTTATAAATGCTCATTACACCAACGCAAGTTATGTTTGAAATGTCATTATACATTCTTCATTCTGACCTGTTTAGTGTAGTTAGCATTTATAACTTACCACACCTATTCAAGATACGTTTGAAATGAAATGATACATCCTTCATTGTTATCTGCGCAATTTCATTTCGATAACATGGCGAAACCATCTTAAGAACCATGAAATAATCTCCTAATAGTGTTGAAAATAACCTTCCACTATTATTAAATATCACGTCAAAAACATCCCAAGAACCGTGAAATGAACCAACGTTTCAAATAACCTTCCAATTTTATTTAAATATCATGTCAACAACTTCCCAAGAAACTTGAAATCAACCAACGGTTCTAATGACCTTCCAATATTATTGCAATAACATGGCAAAACAATGCCATAGTGACAATTTCATAGCAATAACTTGGCAACAACATCCCAAGAACCTAAAAATAAATGACATGATAAAGTTGCCAATAACCCTACAATATCAATGCAATAACATGGCAAAACCATTCCAACAACCGTCTAAAGAGTTTAAATTAGAGTGTCAATGTCAAAAATGATATTGCAATGGTGTTGCGAGGTTATTTGCAACGCTATTCCACACGTATGTCAAGGTTGCCGTATTATTGTAATGGTATTGCAATGTCATTTACAAGTTCCATACTGATTTCAATGTTCTTGGAGGGTTTTTGCCATGGTAATGCAATGATATTGCAAAGTTATTCGCAATATTATTATGTACATATTACAAGGTTGTTGCAATTGTTTTTTTAATGCGATTATATTGATTAATGCAAATAAATCTGAACCATTGTTTCTGACTTGATTATTAGTTTTTATGCATACTTTTAAGTTGTTGGTGAGAAAGTGAATGCGAATTCTGTCAACATTCTAAATCCCGTTTCTTGCATCCTGATCACTAAAATTATCATAACGTTTGAAAGGTTATAAAAGCTCACTACACCTATTCAAGATATGTTTGAAATGAAACGATACATTCTTCATTGTGCTCAAGCTACTCCCAACACCACATTATTAATATTTTGACCTAACATTACTTAAGCTTAATTATGACATGCTTCACTGTGTCCAGTTATATCTCGCATTGGTGTAGTGAGCATTATAAAACTTGCCACACTAATGCAAGCTGTTTGAAATAACATCACACGTGTTTCATTTTGTCCAGTTATAAATGCTCATTACACCAACGCAAGTTATGTTTGAAATGTCATTATACATTCTTCATTCTGACCTGTTTAGTGTAGTTAGCATTTATAACTTACCACACCTATTCAAGATACGTTTGAAATGAAATGATACATCCTTCATTGTTATCTGCGCAATTTCATTTCGATAACATGGCGAAACCATCTTAAGAACCATGAAATAATCTCCTAATAGTGTTGAAAATAACCTTCCACTATTATTAAATATCACGTCAAAAACATCCCAAGAACCGTGAAATGAACCAACGTTTCAAATAACCTTCCAATTTTATTTAAATATCATGTCAACAACTTCCCAAGAAACTTGAAATCAACCAACGGTTCTAATGACCTTCCAATATTATTGCAATAACATGGCAAAACAATGCCATAGTGACAATTTCATAGCAATAACTTGGCAACAACATCCCAAGAACCTAAAAATAAATGACATGATAAAGTTGCCAATAACCCTACAATATCAATGCAATAACATGGCAAAACCATTCCAACAACCGTCTAAAGAGTTTAAATTAGAGTGTCAATGTCAAAAATGATATTGCAATGGTGTTGCGAGGTTATTTGCAACGCTATTCCACACGTATGTCAAGGTTACCGTATTATTGTAATGGTATTGCAATGTCATTTACAAGTTCCATACTGATTTCAACGTTCTTGGAGGGTTTTTGCCATGGTAATGCAATGATATTGCAAAGTTATTCGCAATATTATTATGTACATATTACAAGGTTGTTGCAATTGTTTTTTTAATGCGATTATATTGATTAATGCAAATAAATCTGAACCATTGTTTCTGACTTGATTATTAGTTTTTATGCATACTTTTATGTTGTTGGTGAGAAAGTGAATGCGAATTCTGTCAACATTCTAAATCCCGTTTCTTGCATCCTGATCACTAAAATTATCATAACGTTTGAAAGGTTATAAAAGCTCACTACACCTATTCAAGATATGTTTGAAATGAAACGATACATTCTTCATTGTGCTCAAGCTACTCCCAACACCACATTATTAATATTTTGACCTAACATTACTTAAGCTTAATTATGACATGCTTCACTGTGTCCAGTTATATCTCGCATTGGTGTAGTGAGCATTATAAAACTTACCACACTAATGCAAGCTGTTTGAAATAACATTACACGTGTTTCATTTTGTCCAGTTATAAATGCTCATTACACCAACGCAAGTTATGTTTGAAATGTCATTATACATTCTTCATTCTGACCTGTTTAGTGTAGTTAGCATTTATAACTTACCACACCTATTCAAGATACGTTTGAAATGAAATGATACATCCTTCATTGTTATCTGCGCAATTTCATTTCGATAACATGGCGAAACCATCTTAAGAACCATGAAATAATCTCCTAATAGTGTTGAAAATAACCTTCCACTATTATTAAATATCACGTCAAAAACATCCCAAGAACCGTGAAATGAACCAACGTTTCAAATAACCTTCCAATTTTATTTAAATATCATGTCAACAACTTCCCAAGAAACTTGAAATCAACCAACGGTTCTAATGACCTTCCAATATTATTGCAATAACATGGCAAAACAATGCCATAGTGACAATTTCATAGCAATAACTTGGCAACAACATCCCAAGAACCTAAAAATAAATGACATGATAAAGTTGCCAATAACCCTACAATATCAATGCAATAACATGGCAAAACCATTCCAACAACCGTCTAAAGAGTTTAAATTAGAGTGTCAATGTCAAAAATGATATTGCAATGGTGTTGCGAGGTTATTTGCAACGCTATTCCACACGTATGTCAAGGTTGCCGTATTATTGTAATGGTATTGCAATGTCATTTACAAGTTCCATACTGATTTCAACGTTCTTGGAGGGTTTTTGCCATGGTAATGCAATGATATTGCAAAGTTATTCGCAATATTATTATGTACATATTACAAGGTTGTTGCAATTGTTTTTTTAATGCGATTATATTGATTAATGCAAATAAATCTGAACCATTGTTTCTGACTTGATTATTAGTTTTTATGCATACTTTTATGTTGTTGGTGAGAAAGTGAATGCGAATTCTGTCAACATTCTAAATCCCGTTTCTTGCATCCTGATCACTAAAATTATCATAACGTTTGAAAGGTTATAAAAGCTCACTACACCTATTCAAGATATGTTTGAAATGAAACGATACATTCTTCATTGTGCTCAAGCTACTCCCAACACCACATTATTAATATTTTGACCTAACATTACTTAAGCTTAATTATGACATGCTTCACTGTGTCCAGTTATATCTCGCATTGGTGTAGTGAGCATTATAAAACTTACCACACTAATGCAAGCTGTTTGAAATAACATTACACGTGTTTCATTTTGTCCAGTTATAAATGCTCATTACACCAACGCAAGTTATGTATGAAATGTCATTATACATTCTTCATTCTGACCTGTTTAGTGTAGTTAGCATTTATAACTTACCACACCTATTCAAGATACGTTTGAAATGAAATGATACATCCTTCATTGTTATCTGCGCAATTTCATTTCGATAACATGGCGAAACCATCTTAAGAACCATGAAATAATCTCCTAATAGTGTTGAAAATAACCTTCCACTATTATTAAATATCACGTCAAAAACATCCCAAGAACCGTGAAATGAACCAACGTTTCAAATAACCTTCCAATTTTATTTAAATATCATGTCAACAACTTCCCAAGAAACTTGAAATCAACCAACGGTTCTAATGACCTTCCAATATTATTGCAATAACATGGCAAAACAATGCCATAGTGACAATTTCATAGCAATAACTTGGCAACAACATCCCAAGAACCTAAAAATAAATGACATGATAAAGTTGCCAATAACCCTACAATATCAATGCAATAACATGGCAAAACCATTCCAACAACCGTCTAAAGAGTTTAAATTAGAGTGTCAATGTCAAAAATGATATTGCAATGGTGTTGCGAGGTTATTTGCAACGCTATTCCACACGTATGTCAAGGTTGCCGTATTATTGTAATGGTATTGCAATGTCATTTACAAGTTCCATACTGATTTCAACGTTCTTGGAGGGTTTTTGCCATGGTAATGCAATGATATTGCAAAGTTATTCGCAATATTATTATGTACATATTACAAGGTTGTTGCAATTGTTTTTTTAATGCGATTATATTGATTAATGCAAATAAATCTGAACCATTGTTTCTGACTTGATTATTAGTTTTTATGCATACTTTTAAGTTGTTGGTGAGAAAGTGAATGCGAATTCTGTCAACATTCTAAATCCCGTTTCTTGCATCCTGATCACTAAAATTATCATAACGTTTGAAAGGTTATAAAAGCTCACTACACCTATTCAAGATATGTTTGAAATGAAACGATACATTCTTCTTTGTGCTCAAGCTACTCCCAACACCACATTATTAATATTTTGACCAAACATTACTTAAGCTTAATTATGACATGCTTCACTGTGTCCAGTTATATCTCGCATTGGTGTAGTGAGCATTATAAAACTTACCACACTAATGCAAGCTGTTTGAAATAACATCACACGTGTTTCATTTTGTCCAGTTATAAATGCTCATTACACCAACGCAAGTTATGTTTGAAATGTCATTATACATTCTTCATTCTGACCTGTTTAGTGTAGTTAGCATTTATAACTTACCACACCTATTCAAGATACGTTTGAAATGAAATGATACATCCTTCATTGTTATCTGCGCAATTTCATTTCGATAACATGGCGAAACCATCTTAAGAACCATGAAATAATCTCCTAATAGTGTTGAAAATAACCTTCCACTATTATTAAATATCACGTCAAAAACATCCCAAGAACCGTGAAATGAACCAACGTTTCAAATAACCTTCCAATTTTATTTAAATATCATGTCAACAACTTCCCAAGAAACTTGAAATCAACCAACGGTTCTAATGACCTTCCAATATTATTGCAATAACATGGCAAAACAATGCCATAGTGACAATTTCATAGCAATAACTTGGCAACAACATCCCAAGAACCTAAAAATAAATGACATGATAAAGTTGCCAATAACCCTACAATATCAATGCAATAACATGGCAAAACCATTCCAACAACCGTCTAAAGAGTTTAAATTAGAGTGTCAATGTCAAAAATGATATTGCAATGGTGTTGCGAGGTTATTTGCAACGCTATTCCACACGTATGTCAAGGTTGCCGTATTATTGTAATGGTATTGCAATATCATTTACAAGTTCCATACTGATTTCAACGTTCTTGGAGGGTTTTTGCCATGGTAATGCAATGATATTGCAAAGTTATTCGCAATATTATTATGTACATATTACAAGGTTGTTGCAATTGTTTTTTTAATGCGATTATATTGATTAATGCAAATAAATCTGAACCATTGTTTCTGACTTGATTATTAGTTTTTATGCATACTTTTATGTTGTTGGTGAGAAAGTGAATGCGAATTCTGTCAACATTCTAAATCCCGTTTCTTGCATCCTGATCACTAAAATTATCATAACGTTTGAAAGGTTATAAAAGCTCACTACACCTATTCAAGATATGTTTGAAATGAAACGATACATTCTTCATTGTGCTCAAGCTACTCCCAACACCACATTATTAATATTTTGACCTAACATTACTTAAGCTTAATTATGACATGCTTCACTGTGTCCAGTTATATCTCGCATTGGTGTAGTGAGCATTATAAAACTTACCACACTAATGCAAGCTGTTTGAAATAACATTACACGTGTTTCATTTTGTCCAGTTATAAATGCTCATTACACCAACGCAAGTTATGTTTGAAATGTCATTATACATTCTTCATTCTGACCTGTTTAGTGTAGTTAGCATTTATAACTTACCACACCTATTCAAGATACGTTTGAAATTAAATGATACATCCTTCATTGTTATCTGCGCAATTTCATTTCGATAACATGGCGAAACCATCTTAAGAACCATGAAATAATCTCCTAATAGTGTTGAAAATAACCTTCCACTATTATTAAATATCACGTCAAAAACATCCCAAGAACCGTGAAATGAACCAACGTTTCAAATAACCTTCCAATTTTATTTAAATATCATGTCAACAACTTCCCAAGAAACTTGAAATCAACCAACGGTTCTAATGACCTTCCAATATTATTGCAATAACATGGCAAAACAATGCCATAGTGACAATTTCATAGCAATAACTTGGCAACAACATCCCAAGAACCTAAAAATAAATGACATGATAAAGTTGCCAATAACCCTACAATATCAATGCAATAACATGGCAAAACCATTCCAACAACCGTCTAAAGAGTTTAAATTAGAGTGTCAATGTCAAAAATGATATTGCAATGGTGTTGCGAGGTTATTTGCAACGCTATTCCACACGTATGTCAAGGTTGCCGTATTATTGTAATGGTATTGCAATGTCATTTACAAGTTCCATACTGATTTCAACGTTCTTGGAGGGTTTTTGCCATGGTAATGCAATGATATTGCAAAGTTATTCGCAATATTATTATGTACATATTACAAGGTTGTTGCAATTGTTTTTTTAATGCGATTATATTGATTAATGCAAATAAATCTGAACCATTGTTTCTGACTTGATTATTAGTTTTTATGCATACTTTTATGTTGTTGGTGAGAAAGTGAATGCGAATTCTGTCAACATTCTAAATCCCGTTTCTTGCATCCTGATCACTAAAATTATCATAACGTTTGAAAGGTTATAAAAGCTCACTACACCTATTCAAGATATGTTTGAAATGAAACGATACATTCTTCATTGTGCTCAAGCTACTCCCAACACCACATTATTAATATTTTGACCTAACATTACTTAAGCTTAATTATGACATGCTTCACTGTGTCCAGTTATATCTCGCATTGGTGTAGTGAGCATTATAAAACTTACCACACTAATGCAAGCTGTTTGAAATAACATCACACGTGTTTCATTTTGTCCAGTTATAAATGCTCATTACACCAACGCAAGTTATGTTTGAAATGTCATTATACATTCTTCATTCTGACCTGTTTAGTGTAGTTAGCATTTATAACTTACCACACCTATTCAAGATACGTTTGAAATGAAATGATACATCCTTCATTGGGTAACACTTTATTTTAATGTGTCGCTGTTACAGTGTACCTACCTGATTAGGTACAGTGGTACAACCTGTGTAACAACATATACTATCAGGTACTATCATTGTACTTGCATTATGTATTTGTGGGTACCTACATATAGTTGTTACATTGTAATACTGAGTGCTTTTACAAAACTTTGCCAATTTGCCTACATTTTCATCAGAGGCAAAGAGCTGATCTGAGACCTGCTGGATGGGGTAAATCTGGTCATGGTAGATTTGATATACAAACCATTCTTAGCTCCAGTCAAGGCCTCATTGTCTTCAGTGTACATGTAACAGCTGTGCTGCTACAACCTTGTTACACTTTGATACAGTGGAATAAACCTATTAAGTGTACCAGTTAATTACTTACATGTAAATATGACATGTATGTTATGTCTTCGATGTCTTGGAACAGGTCGACTAATTCACTACATAGTACATATATTAACTGTGTTGGTACACATTTATTGCTCTTTGATACAGTGGCATAAACCCATTAAAATGAAGTGTACCAGTTAAGTACTTACAATTACATATTACATGTATGTTGTGTCATTGGTGTCTTGGAACATGTCTGCCATTACCCTACATACTGTAGTACATGTATCAACTGTGTCGGTACACATTTATTACTCTTTTGATACAGTGGAATAAACACATTAAAATAAAGTGTACCAGTTAAGTACTTACATGTACAAATTATATACATCCTGTCAATGATGTCATGCATCCTGTAATGTGTAATTGATGTGTTGAAACGTGTCTGCTGTTACACCACATAGTACATGTGAATTAGTAGACCTGTTCCAAGACATCGAAGACACAACATACATGTCATATGTACATGTAAGTAATTAACTGGTACACTTGATACGTTTATTCCACTGTATCAAAGAGTAACAAGGTTGTAGCAGCACAGCTGTTACATGTACACTGAAGACAATGAGGCCTTGACCGGAGCTAAGAATGGTTTGTATATCAAATCTACCATGACCAGATTTACCCCATCCAGCAGGTCTCAGGTCAGCTCTTTGCCTCTGATGAAAATTTTGGCAAATTGGCAAAGTTTTGTAAAAGCACTCAGTATTACAATGTAACAACTATATGTAGGTACCCACAAATACATAATGCAAGTACAATGATAGTACCTGATAGTACATGTTGTTACACAGGTTGTACCACTGTACCTAATCAGGTAGGTACACTGTAACAGCGACACATTAAAATAAAGTGTTACCCTTCATTGTTATCTGCGCAATTTCATTTCGATAACATGGCGAAACCATCTTAAGAACCATTAAATAATCTCCTAATAGTGTTGAAAATAACCTTCCACTATTATTAAATATCACGTCAAAAACATCCCAAGAACCGTGAAATGAACCAACGTTTCAAATAACCTTCCAATTTTATTTAAATATCATGTCAACAACTTCCCAAGAAACTTGAAATCAACCAACGGTTCTAATGACCTTCCAATATTATTGCAATAACATGGCAAAACAATGCCATAGTGACAATTTCATAGCAATAACTTGGCAACAACATCCCAAGAACCTAAAAATAAATGACATGATAAAGTTGCCAATAACCCTACAATATCAATGCAATAACATGGCAAAACCATTCCAACAACCGTCTAAAGAGTTTAAATTAGAGTGTCAATGTCAAAAATGATATTGCAATGGTGTTGCGAGGTTATTTGCAACGCTATTCCACACGTATGTCAAGGTTGCCGTATTATTGTAATGGTATTGCAATGTCATTTACAAGTTCCATACTGATTTCAACGTTCTTGGAGGGTTTTTGCCATGGTAATGCAATGATATTGCAAAGTTATTCGCAATATTATTATGTACATATTACAAGGTTGTTGCAATTGTTTTTTTAATGCGATTATATTGATTAATGCAAATAAATCTGAACCATTGTTTCTGACTTGATTATTAGTTTTTATGCATACTTTTAAGTTGTTGGTGAGAAAGTGAATGCGAATTCTGTCAACATTCTAAATCCCGTTTCTTGCATCCTGATCACTAAAATTATCATAACGTTTGAAAGGTTATAAAAGCTCACTACACCTATTCAAGATATGTTTGAAATGAAACGATACATTCTTCTTTGTGCTCAAGCTACTCCCAACACCACATTATTAATATTTTGACCAAACATTACTTAAGCTTAATTATGACATGCTTCACTGTGTCCAGTTATATCTCGCATTGGTGTAGTGAGCATTATAAAACTTACCACACTAATGCAAGCTGTTTGAAATAACATCACACGTGTTTCATTTTGTCCAGTTATAAATGCTCATTACACCAACGCAAGTTATGTTTGAAATGTCATTATACATTCTTCATTCTGACCTGTTTAGTGTAGTTAGCATTTATAACTTACCACACCTATTCAAGATACGTTTGAAATGAAATGATACATCCTTCATTGTTATCTGCGCAATTTCATTTCGATAACATGGCGAAACCATCTTAAGAACCATTAAATAATCTCCTAATAGTGTTGAAAATAACCTTCCACTATTATTAAATATCACGTCAAAAACATCCCAAGAACCGTGAAATGAACCAACGTTTCAAATAACCTTCCAATTTTATTTAAATATCATGTCAACAACTTCCCAAGAAACTTGAAATCAACCAACGGTTCTAATGACCTTCCAATATTATTGCAATAACATGGCAAAACAATGCCATAGTGACAATTTCATAGCAATAACTTGGCAACAACATCCCAAGAACCTAAAAATAAATGACATGATAAAGTTGCCAATAACCCTACAATATCAATGCAATAACATGGCAAAACCATTCCAACAACCGTCTAAAGAGTTTAAATTAGAGTGTCAATGTCAAAAATGATATTGCAATGGTGTTGCGAGGTTATTTGCAACGCTATTCCACACGTATGTCAAGGTTGCCGTATTATTGTAATGGTATTGCAATGTCATTTACAAGTTCCATACTGATTTCAACGTTCTTGGAGGGTTTTTGCCATGGTAATGCAATGATATTGCAAAGTTATTCGCAATATTATTATGTACATATTACAAGGTTGTTGCAATTGTTTTTTTAATGCGATTATATTGATTAATGCAAATAAATCTGAACCATTGTTTCTGACTTGATTATTAGTTTTTATGCATACTTTTATGTTGTTGGTGAGAAAGTGAATGCGAATTCTGTCAACATTCTAAATCCCGTTTCTTGCATCCTGATCACTAAAATTATCATAACGTTTGAAAGGTTATAAAAGCTCACTACACCTATTCAAGATATGTTTGAAATGAAACGATACATTCTTCATTGTGCTCAAGCTACTCCCAACACCACATTATTAATATTTTGACCTAACATTACTTAAGCTTAATTATGACATGCTTCACTGTGTCCAGTTATATCTCGCATTGGTGTAGTGAGCATTATAAAACTTACCACACTAATGCAAGCTGTTTGAAATAACATTACACGTGTTTCATTTTGTCCAGTTATAAATGCTCATTACACCAACGCAAGTTATGTTTGAAATGTCATTATACATTCTTCATTCTGACCTGTTTAGTGTAGTTAGCATTTATAACTTACCACACCTATTCAAGATACGTTTGAAATGAAATGATACATCCTTCATTGTTATCTGCGCAATTTCATTTCGATAACATGGCGAAACCATCTTAAGAACCATGAAATAATCTCCTAATAGTGTTGAAAATAACCTTCCACTATTATTAAATATCACGTCAAAAACATCCCAAGAACCGTGAAATGAACCAACGTTTCAAATAACCTTCCAATTTTATTTAAATATCATGTCAACAACTTCCCAAGAAACTTGAAATCAACCAACGGTTCTAATGACCTTCCAATATTATTGCAATAACATGGCAAAACAATGCCATAGTGACAATTTCATAGCAATAACTTGGCAACAACATCCCAAGAACCTAAAAATAAATGACATGATAAAGTTGCCAATAACCCTACAATATCAATGCAATAACATGGCAAAACCATTCCAACAACCGTCTAAAGAGTTTAAATTAGAGTGTCAATGTCAAAAATGATATTGCAATGGTGTTGCGAGGTTATTTGCAACGCTATTCCACACGTATGTCAAGATTGCCGTATTATTGTAATGGTATTGCAATGTCATTTACAAGTTCCATACTGATTTCAACGTTCTTGGAGGGTTTTTGCCATGGTAATGCAATGATATTGCAAAGTTATTCGCAATATTATTATGTACATATTACAAGGTTGTTGCAATTGTTTTTTTAATGCGATTATATTGATTAATGCAAATAAATCTGAACCATTGTTTCTGACTTGATTATTAGTTTTTATGCATACTTTTAAGTTGTTGGTGAGAAAGTGAATGCGAATTCTGTCAACATTCTAAATCCCGTTTCTTGCATCCTGATCACTAAAATTATCATAACGTTTGAAAGGTTATAAAAGCTCACTACACCTATTCAAGATATGTTTGAAATGAAACGATACATTCTTCTTTGTGCTCAAGCTACTCCCAACACCACATTATTAATATTTTGACCAAACATTACTTAAGCTTAATTATGACATGCTTCACTGTGTCCAGTTATATCTCGCATTGGTGTAGTGAGCATTATAAAACTTACCACACTAATGCAAGCTGTTTGAAATAACATCACACGTGTTTCATTTTGTCCAGTTATAAATGCTCATTACACCAACGCAAGTTATGTTTGAAATGTCATTATACATTCTTCATTCTGACCTGTTTAGTGTAGTTAGCATTTATAACTTACCACACCTATTCAAGATACGTTTGAAATGAAATGATACATCCTTCATTGTTATCTGCGCAATTTCATTTCGATAACATGGCGAAACCATCTTAAGAACCATGAAATAATCTCCTAATAGTGTTGAAAATAACCTTCCACTATTATTAAATATCACGTCAAAAACATCCCAAGAACCGTGAAATGAACCAACGTTTCAAATAACCTTCCAATTTTATTTAAATATCATGTCAACAACTTCCCAAGAAACTTGAAATCAACCAACGGTTCTAATGACCTTCCAATATTATTGCAATAACATGGCAAAACAATGCCATAGTGACAATTTCATAGCAATAACTTGGCAACAACATCCCAAGAACCTAAAAATAAATGACATGATAAAGTTGCCAATAACCCTACAATATCAATGCAATAACATGGCAAAACCATTCCAACAACCGTCTAAAGAGTTTAAATTAGAGTGTCAATGTCAAAACTGATATTGCAATGGTGTTGCGAGGTTATTTGCAACGCTATTCCACACGTATGTCAAGGTTGCCGTATTATTGTAATGGTATTGCAATGTCATTTACAAGTTCCATACTGATTTCAACGTTCTTGGAGGGTTTTTGCCATGGTAATGCAATGATATTGCAAAGTTATTCGCAATATTATTATGTACATATTACAAGGTTGTTGCAATTGTTTTTTTAATGCGATTATATTGATTAATGCAAATAAATCTGAACCATTGTTTCTGACTTGATTATTAGTTTTTATGCATACTTTTAAGTTGTTGGTGAGAAAGTGAATGCGAATTCTGTCAACATTCTAAATCCCGTTTCTTGCATCCTGATCACTAAAATTATCATAACGTTTGAAAGGTTATAAAAGCTCACTACACCTATTCAAGATATGTTTGAAATGAAACGATACATTCTTCTTTGTGCTCAAGCTACTCCCAACACCACATTATTAATATTTTGACCAAACATTACTTAAGCTTAATTATGACATGCTTCACTGTGTCCAGTTATATCTCGCATTGGTGTAGTGAGCATTATAAAACTTACCACACTAATGCAAGCTGTTTGAAATAACATCACACGTGTTTCATTTTGTCCAGTTATAAATGCTCATTACACCAACGCAAGTTATGTTTGAAATGTCATTATACATTCTTCATTCTGACCTGTTTAGTGTAGTTAGCATTTATAACTTACCACACCTATTCAAGATACGTTTGAAATGAAATGATACATCCTTCATTGTTATCTGCGCAATTTCATTTCGATAACATGGCGAAACCATCTTAAGAACCATTAAATAATCTCCTAATAGTGTTGAAAATAACCTTCCACTATTATTAAATATCACGTCAAAAACATCCCAAGAACCGTGAAATGAACCAACGTTTCAAATAACCTTCCAATTTTATTTAAATATCATGTCAACAACTTCCCAAGAAACTTGAAATCAACCAACGGTTCTAATGACCTTCCAATATTATTGCAATAACATGGCAAAACAATGCCATAGTGACAATTTCATAGCAATAACTTGGCAACAACATCCCAAGAACCTAAAAATAAATGACATGATAAAGTTGCCAATAACCCTACAATATCAATGCAATAACATGGCAAAACCATTCCAACAACCGTCTAAAGAGTTTAAATTAGAGTGTCAATGTCAAAAATGATATTGCAATGGTGTTGCGAGGTTATTTGCAACGCTATTCCACACGTATGTCAAGGTTGCCGTATTATTGTAATGGTATTGCAATGTCATTTACAAGTTCCATACTGATTTCAACGTTCTTGGAGGGTTTTTGCCATGGTAATGCAATGATATTGCAAAGTTATTCGCAATATTATTATGTACATATTACAAGGTTGTTGCAATTGTTTTTTTAATGCGATTATATTGATTAATGCAAATAAATCTGAACCATTGTTTCTGACTTGATTATTAGTTTTTATGCATACTTTTATGTTGTTGGTGAGAAAGTGAATGCGAATTCTGTCAACATTCTAAATCCCGTTTCTTGCATCCTGATCACTAAAATTATCATAACGTTTGAAAGGTTATAAAAGCTCACTACACCTATTCAAGATATGTTTGAAATGAAACGATACATTCTTCATTGTGCTCAAGCTACTCCCAACACCACATTATTAATATTTTGACCTAACATTACTTAAGCTTAATTATGACATGCTTCACTGTGTCCAGTTATATCTCGCATTGGTGTAGTGAGCATTATAAAACTTACCACACTAATGCAAGCTGTTTGAAATAACATTACACGTGTTTCATTTTGTCCAGTTATAAATGCTCATTACACCAACGCAAGTTATGTTTGAAATGTCATTATACATTCTTCATTCTGACCTGTTTAGTGTAGTTAGCATTTATAACTTACCACACCTATTCAAGATACGTTTGAAATGAAATGATACATCCTTCATTGTTATCTGCGCAATTTCATTTCGATAACATGGCGAAACCATCTTAAGAACCATGAAATAATCTCCTAATAGTGTTGAAAATAACCTTCCACTATTATTAAATATCACGTCAAAAACATCCCAAGAACCGTGAAATGAACCAACGTTTCAAATAACCTTCCAATTTTATTTAAATATCATGTCAACAACTTCCCAAGAAACTTGAAATCAACCAACGGTTCTAATGACCTTCCAATATTATTGCAATAACATGGCAAAACAATGCCATAGTGACAATTTCATAGCAATAACTTGGCAACAACATCCCAAGAACCTAAAAATAAATGACATGATAAAGTTGCCAATAACCCTACAATATCAATGCAATAACATGGCAAAACCATTCCAACAACCGTCTAAAGAGTTTAAATTAGAGTGTCAATGTCAAAAATGATATTGCAATGGTGTTGCGAGGTTATTTGCAACGCTATTCCACACGTATGTCAAGGTTGCCGTATTATTGTAATGGTATTGCAATGTCATTTACAAGTTCCATACTGATTTCAACGTTCTTGGAGGGTTTTTGCCATGGTAATGCAATGATATTGCAAAGTTATTCGCAATATTATTATGTACATATTACAAGGTTGTTGCAATTGTTTTTTTAATGCGATTATATTGATTAATGCAAATAAATCTGAACCATTGTTTCTGACTTGATTATTAGTTTTTATGCATACTTTTAAGTTGTTGGTGAGAAAGTGAATGCGAATTCTGTCAACATTCTAAATCCCGTTTCTTGCATCCTGATCACTAAAATTATCATAACGTTTGAAAGGTTATAAAAGCTCACTACACCTATTCAAGATATGTTTGAAATGAAACGATACATTCTTCTTTGTGCTCAAGCTACTCCCAACACCACATTATTAATATTTTGACCAAACATTACTTAAGCTTAATTATGACATGCTTCACTGTGTCCAGTTATATCTCGCATTGGTGTAGTGAGCATTATAAAACTTACCACACTAATGCAAGCTGTTTGAAATAACATCACACGTGTTTCATTTTGTCCAGTTATAAATGCTCATTACACCAACGCAAGTTATGTTTGAAATGTCATTATACATTCTTCATTCTGACCTGTTTAGTGTAGTTAGCATTTATAACTTACCACACCTATTCAAGATACGTTTGAAATGAAATGATACATCCTTCATTGTTATCTGCGCAATTTCATTTCGATAACATGGCGAAACCATCTTAAGAACCATGAAATAATCTCCTAATAGTGTTGAAAATAACCTTCCACTATTATTAAATATCACGTCAAAAACATCCCAAGAACCGTGAAATGAACCAACGTTTCAAATAACCTTCCAATTTTATTTAAATATCATGTCAACAACTTCCCAAGAAACTTGAAATCAACCAACGGTTCTAATGACCTTCCAATATTATTGCAATAACATGGCAAAACAATGCCATAGTGACAATTTCATAGCAATAACTTGGCAACAACATCCCAAGAACCTAAAAATAAATGACATGATAAAGTTGCCAATAACCCTACAATATCAATGCAATAACATGGCAAAACCATTCCAACAACCGTCTAAAGAGTTTAAATTAGAGTGTCAATGTCAAAAATGATATTGCAATGGTGTTGCGAGGTTATTTGCAACGCTATTCCACACGTATGTCAAGGTTGCCGTATTATTGTAATGGTATTGCAATGTCATTTACAAGTTCCATACTGATTTCAACGTTCTTGGAGGGTTTTTGCCATGGTAATGCAATGATATTGCAAAGTTATTCGCAATATTATTATGTACATATTACAAGGTTGTTGCAATTGTTTTTTTAATGCGATTATATTGATTAATGCAAATAAATCTGAACCATTGTTTCTGACTTGATTATTAGTTTTTATGCATACTTTTATGTTGTTGGTGAGAAAGTGAATGCGAATTCTGTCAACATTCTAAATCCCGTTTCTTGCATCCTGATCACTAAAATTATCATAACGTTTGAAAGGTTATAAAAGCTCACTACACCTATTCAAGATATGTTTGAAATGAAACGATACATTCTTCATTGTGCTCAAGCTACTCCCAACACCACATTATTAATATTTTGACCTAACATTACTTAAGCTTAATTATGACATGCTTCACTGTGTCCAGTTATATCTCGCATTGGTGTAGTGAGCATTATAAAACTTACCACACTAATGCAAGCTGTTTGAAATAACATTACACGTGTTTCATTTTGTCCAGTTATAAATGCTCATTACACCAACGCAAGTTATGTTTGAAATGTCATTATACATTCTTCATTCTGACCTGTTTAGTGTAGTTAGCATTTATAACTTACCACACCTATTCAAGATACGTTTGAAATGAAATGATACATCCTTCATTGTTATCTGCGCAATTTCATTTCGATAACATGGCGAAACCATCTTAAGAACCATGAAATAATCTCCTAATAGTGTTGAAAATAACCTTCCACTATTATTAAATATCACGTCAAAAACATCCCAAGAACCGTGAAATGAACCAACGTTTCAAATAACCTTCCAATTTTATTTAAATATCATGTCAACAACTTCCCAAGAAACTTGAAATCAACCAACGGTTCTAATGACCTTCCAATATTATTGCAATAACATGGCAAAACAATGCCATAGTGACAATTTCATAGCAATAACTTGGCAACAACATCCCAAGAACCTAAAAATAAATGACATGATAAAGTTGCCAATAACCCTACAATATCAATGCAATAACATGGCAAAACCATTCCAACAACCGTCTAAAGAGTTTAAATTAGAGTGTCAATGTCAAAAATGATATTGCAATGGTGTTGCGAGGTTATTTGCAACGCTATTCCACACGTATGTCAAGGTTGCCGTATTATTGTAATGGTATTGCAATGTCATTTACAAGTTCCATACTGATTTCAACGTTCTTGGAGGGTTTTTGCCATGGTAATGCAATGATATTGCAAAGTTATTCGCAATATTATTATGTACATATTACAAGGTTGTTGCAATTGTTTTTTTAATGCGATTATATTGATTAATGCAAATAAATCTGAACCATTGTTTCTGACTTGATTATTAGTTTTTATGCATACTTTTATGTTGTTGGTGAGAAAGTGAATGCGAATTCTGTCAACATTCTAAATCCCGTTTCTTGCATCCTGATCACTAAAATTATCATAACGTTTGAAAGGTTATAAAAGCTCACTACACCTATTCAAGATATGTTTGAAATGAAACGATACATTCTTCATTGTGCTCAAGCTACTCCCAACACCACATTATTAATATTTTGACCTAACATTACTTAAGCTTAATTATGACATGCTTCACTGTGTCCAGTTATATCTCGCATTGGTGTAGTGAGCATTATAAAACTTACCACACTAATGCAAGCTGTTTGAAATAACATTACACGTGTTTCATTTTGTCCAGTTATAAATGCTCATTACACCAACGCAAGTTATGTTTGAAATGTCATTATACATTCTTCATTCTGACCTGTTTAGTGTAGTTAGCATTTATAACTTACCACACCTATTCAAGATACGTTTGAAATGAAATGATACATCCTTCATTGTTATCTGCGCAATTTCATTTCGATAACATGGCGAAACCATCTTAAGAACCATGAAATAATCTCCTAATAGTGTTGAAAATAACCTTCCACTATTATTAAATATCACGTCAAAAACATCCCAAGAACCGTGAAATGAACCAACGTTTCAAATAACCTTCCAATTTTATTTAAATATCATGTCAACAACTTCCCAAGAAACTTGAAATCAACCAACGGTTCTAATGACCTTCCAATATTATTGCAATAACATGGCAAAACAATGCCATAGTGACAATTTCATAGCAATAACTTGGCAACAACATCCCAAGAACCTAAAAATAAATGACATGATAAAGTTGCCAATAACCCTACAATATCAATGCAATAACATGGCAAAACCATTCCAACAACCGTCTAAAGAGTTTAAATTAGAGTGTCAATGTCAAAAATGATATTGCAATGGTGTTGCGAGGTTATTTGCAACGCTATTCCACACTTATGTCAAGGTTGCCGTATTATTGTAATGGTATTGCAATGTCATTTACAAGTTCCATACTGATTTCAACGTTCTTGGAGGGTTTTTGCCATGGTAATGCAATGATATTGCAAAGTTATTCGCAATATTATTATGTACATATTACAAGGTTGTTGCAATTGTTTTTTTAATGCGATTATATTGATTAATGCAAATAAATCTGAACCATTGTTTCTGACTTGATTATTAGTTTTTATGCATACTTTTAAGTTGTTGGTGAGAAAGTGAATGCGAATTCTGTCAACATTCTAAATCCCGTTTCTTGCATCCTGATCACTAAAATTATCATAACGTTTGAAAGGTTATAAAAGCTCACTACACCTATTCAAGATATGTTTGAAATGAAACGATACATTCTTCTTTGTGCTCAAGCTACTCCCAACACCACATTATTAATATTTTGACCAAACATTACTTAAGCTTAATTATGACATGCTTCACTGTGTCCAGTTATATCTCGCATTGGTGTAGTGAGCATTATAAAACTTACCACACTAATGCAAGCTGTTTGAAATAACATCACACGTGTTTCATTTTGTCCAGTTATAAATGCTCATTACACCAACGCAAGTTATGTTTGAAATGTCATTATACATTCTTCATTCTGACCTGTTTAGTGTAGTTAGCATTTATAACTTACCACACCTATTCAAGATACGTTTGAAATGAAATGATACATCCTTCATTGTTATCTGCGCAATTTCATTTCGATAACATGGCGAAACCATCTTAAGAACCATGAAATAATCTCCTAATAGTGTTGAAAATAACCTTCCACTATTATTAAATATCACGTCAAAAACATCCCAAGAACCGTGAAATGAACCAACGTTTCAAATAACCTTCCAATTTTATTTAAATATCATGTCAACAACTTCCCAAGAAACTTGAAATCAACCAACGGTTCTAATGACCTTCCAATATTATTGCAATAACATGGCAAAACAATGCCATAGTGACAATTTCATAGCAATAACTTGGCAACAACATCCCAAGAACCTAAAAATAAATGACATGATAAAGTTGCCAATAACCCTACAATATCAATGCAATAACATGGCAAAACCATTCCAACAACCGTCTAAAGAGTTTAAATTAGAGTGTCAATGTCAAAAATGATATTGCAATGGTGTTGCGAGGTTATTTGCAACGCTATTCCACACTTATGTCAAGGTTGCCGTATTATTGTAATGGTATTGCAATGTCATTTACAAGTTCCATACTGATTTCAACGTTCTTGGTGGGTTTTTGCCATGGTAATGCAATGATATTGCAAAGTTATTCGCAATATTATTATGTACATATTACAAGGTTGTTGCAATTGTTTTTTTAATGCGATTATATTGATTAATGCAAATAAATCTGAACCATTGTTTCTGACTTGATTATTAGTTTTTATGCATACTTTTATGTTGTTGGTGAGAAAGTGAATGCGAATTCTGTCAACATTCTAAATCCCGTTTCTTGCATCCTGATCACTAAAATTATCATAACGTTTGAAAGGTTATAAAAGCTCACTACACCTATTCAAGATATGTTTGAAATGAAACGATACATTCTTCATTGTGCTCAAGCTACTCCCAACACCACATTATTAATATTTTGACCTAACATTACTTAAGCTTAATTATGACATGCTTCACTGTGTCCAGTTATATCTCGCATTGGTGTAGTGAGCATTATAAAACTTACCACACTAATGCAAGCTGTTTGAAATAACATTACACGTGTTTCATTTTGTCCAGTTATAAATGCTCATTACACCAACGCAAGTTATGTTTGAAATGTCATTATACATTCTTCATTCTGACCTGTTTAGTGTAGTTAGCATTTATAACTTACCACACCTATTCAAGATACGTTTGAAATGAAATGATACATCCTTCATTGTTATCTGCGCAATTTCATTTCGATAACATGGCGAAACCATCTTAAGAACCATGAAATAATCTCCTAATAGTGTTGAAAATAACCTTCCACTATTATTAAATATCACGTCAAAAACATCCCAAGAACCGTGAAATGAACCAACGTTTCAAATAACCTTCCAATTTTATTTAAATATCATGTCAACAACTTCCCAAGAAACTTGAAATCAACCAACGGTTCTAATGACCTTCCAATATTATTGCAATAACATGGCAAAACAATGCCATAGTGACAATTTCATAGCAATAACTTGGCAACAACATCCCAAGAACCTAAAAATAAATGACATGATAAAGTTGCCAATAACCCTACAATATCAATGCAATAACATGGCAAAACCATTCCAACAACCGTCTAAAGAGTTTAAATTAGAGTGTCAATGTCAAAAATGATATTGCAATGGTGTTGCGAGGTTATTTGCAACGCTATTCCACACTTATGTCAAGGTTGCCGTATTATTGTAATGGTATTGCAATGTCATTTACAAGTTCCATACTGATTTCAACGTTCTTGGAGGGTTTTTGCCATGGTAATGCAATGATATTGCAAAGTTATTCGCAATATTATTATGTACATATTACAAGGTTGTTGCAATTGTTTTTTTAATGCGATTATATTGATTAATGCAAATAAATCTGAACCATTGTTTCTGACTTGATTATTAGTTTTTATGCATACTTTTAAGTTGTTGGTGAGAAAGTGAATGCGAATTCTGTCAACATTCTAAATCCCGTTTCTTGCATCCTGATCACTAAAATTATCATAACGTTTGAAAGGTTATAAAAGCTCACTACACCTATTCAAGATATGTTTGAAATGAAACGATACATTCTTCTTTGTGCTCAAGCTACTCCCAACACCACATTATTAATATTTTGACCAAACATTACTTAAGCTTAATTATGACATGCTTCACTGTGTCCAGTTATATCTCGCATTGGTGTAGTGAGCATTATAAAACTTACCACACTAATGCAAGCTGTTTGAAATAACATCACACGTGTTTCATTTTGTCCAGTTATAAATGCTCATTACACCAACGCAAGTTATGTTTGAAATGTCATTATACATTCTTCATTCTGACCTGTTTAGTGTAGTTAGCATTTATAACTTACCACACCTATTCAAGATACGTTTGAAATGAAATGATACATCCTTCATTGTTATCTGCGCAATTTCATTTCGATAACATGGCGAAACCATCTTAAGAACCATGAAATAATCTCCTAATAGTGTTGAAAATAACCTTCCACTATTATTAAATATCACGTCAAAAACATCCCAAGAACCGTGAAATGAACCAACGTTTCAAATAACCTTCCAATTTTATTTAAATATCATGTCAACAACTTCCCAAGAAACTTGAAATCAACCAACGGTTCTAATGACCTTCCAATATTATTGCAATAACATGGCAAAACAATGCCATAGTGACAATTTCATAGCAATAACTTGGCAACAACATCCCAAGAACCTAAAAATAAATGACATGATAAAGTTGCCAATAACCCTACAATATCAATGCAATAACATGGCAAAACCATTCCAACAACCGTCTAAAGAGTTTAAATTAGAGTGTCAATGTCAAAAATGATATTGCAATGGTGTTGCGAGGTTATTTGCAACGCTATTCCACACGTATGTCAAGGTTGCCGTATTATTGTAATGGTATTGCAATGTCATTTACAAGTTCCATACTGATTTCAACGTTCTTGGAGGGTTTTTGCCATGGTAATGCAATGATATTGCAAAGTTATTCGCAATATTATTATGTACATATTACAAGGTTGTTGCAATTGTTTTTTTAATTCGATTATATTGATTAATGCAAATAAATCTGAACCATTGTTTCTGACTTGATTATTAGTTTTTATGCATACTTTTATGTTGTTGGTGAGAAAGTGAATGCGAATTCTGTCAACATTCTAAATCCCGTTTCTTGCATCCTGATCACTAAAATTATCATAACGTTTGAAAGGTTATAAAAGCTCACTACACCTATTCAAGATATGTTTGAAATGAAACGATACATTCTTCATTGTGCTCAAGCTACTCCCAACACCACATTATTAATATTTTGACCTAACATTACTTAAGCTTAATTATGACATGCTTCACTGTGTCCAGTTATATCTCGCATTGGTGTAGTGAGCATTATAAAATTTACCACACTAATGCAAGCTGTTTGAAATAACATTACACGTGTTTCATTTTGTTCAGTTATAAATGCTCATTACATCAACGCAAGTTATGTTTGAAATGGCATTATACATTCTTCATTCTGACCTGTTTAGTGTAGTTAGCATTTATAACTTACCACACCTATTCAAGATACGTTTGAAATGAAATGATACATCCTTCATTGTTATCTGCGCAATTTCATTTCGATAACATGGCGAAACCATCTTAAGAACCATGAAATAATCTCCTAATAGTGTTGAAAATAACCTTCCACTATTATTAAATATCACGTCAAAAACATCCCAAGAACCGTGAAATGAACCAACGTTTCAAATAACCTTCCAATTTTATTTAAATATCATGTCAACAACTTCCCAAGAAACTTGAAATCAACCAACGGTTCTAATGACCTTCCAATATTATTGCAATAACATGGCAAAACAATGCCATAGTGACAATTTCATAGCAATAACTTGGCAACAACATCCCAAGAACCTAAAAATAAATGACATGATAAAGTTGCCAATAACCCTACAATATCAATGCAATAACATGGCAAAACCATTCCAACAACCGTCTAAAGAGTTTAAATTAGAGTGTCAATGTCAAAAATGATATTGCAATGGTGTTGCGAGGTTATTTGCAACGCTATTCCACACGTATGTCAAGGTTGCCGTATTATTGTAATGGTATTGCAATGTCATTTACAAGTTCCATACTGATTTCAACGTTCTTGGAGGGTTTTTGCCATGGTAATGCAATGATATTGCAAAGTTATTCGCAATATTATTATGTACATATTACAAGGTTGTTGCAATTGTTTTTTTAATGCGATTATATTGATTAATGCAAATAAATCTGAACCATTGTTTCTGACTTGATTATTAGTTTTTATGCATACTTTTATGTTGTTGGTGAGAAAGTGAATGCGAATTCTGTCAACATTCTAAATCCCGTTTCTTGCATCCTGATCACTAAAATTATCATAACGTTTGAAAGGTTATAAAAGCTCACTACACCTATTCAAGATATGTTTGAAATGAAACGATACATTCTTCATTGTGCTCAAGCTACTCCCAACACCACATTATTAATATTTTGACCTAACATTACTTAAGCTTAATTATGACATGCTTCACTGTGTCCAGTTATATCTCGCATTGGTGTAGTGAGCATTATAAAATTTACCACACTAATGCAAGCTGTTTGAAATAACATTACACGTGTTTCATTTTGTCCAGTTATAAATGCTCATTACACCAACGCAAGTTATGTTTGAAATGGCATTATACATTCTTCATTCTGACCTGTTTAGTGTAGTTAGCATTTATAACTTACCACACCTATTCAAGATACGTTTGAAATGAAATGATACATTCTTCATTGTTATCTGCGCAATTTCATTTCGATAACATGGCGAAACCATCTTAAGAACCATGAAATAATCTCCTAATAGTGTTGAAAATAACCTTCCACTATTATTAAATATCACGTCAAAAACATCCCAAGAACCGTGAAATGAACCAACGTTTCAAATAACCTTCCAATTTTATTTAAATATCATGTCAACAACTTCCCAAGAAACTTGAAATCAAACAACGGTTCTAATGACCTTCCAATATTATTGCAATAACATGGCAAAACAATGCCATAGTGACAATTTCATAGCAATAACTTGGCAACAACATCCCAAGAACCTAAAAATAAATGACATGATAAAGTTGCCAATAACCCTACAATATCACTGCAATAACATGGCAAAACCATTCCAACAACCGTCTAAAGAGTTTAAATTAGAGTGTCAATGTCAAAAATGATATTGCAATGGTGTTGCGAGGTTATTTGCAACGCTATTCCACACGTATGTCAAGGTTGCCGTATTATTGTAATGGTATTGCAATGTCATTTACAAGTTCCATACTGATTTCAACGTTCTTGGAGGGTTTTTGCCATGGTAATGCAATGATATTGCAAAGTTATTCGCAATATTATTATGTACATATTACAAGGTTGTTGCAATTGTTTTTTTAATGCGATTATATTGATTAATGCAAATAAATCTGAACCATTGTTTCTGACTTGATTATTAGTTTTTATGCATACTTTTATGTTGTTGGTGAGAAAGTGAATGCGAATTCTGTCAACATTCTAAATCCCGTTTCTTGCATCCTGATCACTAAAATTATCATAACGTTTGAAAGGTTATAAAAGCTCACTACACCTATTCAAGATATGTTTGAAATGAAACGATACATTCTTCTTTGTGCTCAAGCTACTCCCAACACCACATTATTAATATTTTGACCAAACATTACTTAAGCTTAATTATGACATGCTTCACTGTGTCCAGTTATATCTCGCATTGGTGTAGTGAGCATTATAAAACTTACCACACTAATGCAAGCTGTTTGAAATAACATCACACGTGTTTCATTTTGTCCAGTTATAAATGCTCATTACACCAACGCAAGTTATGTTTGAAATGTCATTATACATTCTTCATTCTGACCTGTTTAGTGTAGTTAGCATTTATAACTTACCACACCTATTCAAGATACGTTTGAAATTAAATGATACATCCTTCATTGTTATCTGCGCAATTTCATTTCGATAACATGGCGAAACCATCTTAAGAACCATGAAATAATCTCCTAATAGTGTTGAAAATAACCTTCCACTATTATTAAATATCACGTCAAAAACATCCCAAGAACCGTGAAATGAACCAACGTTTCAAATAACCTTCCAATTTTATTTAAATATCATGTCAACAACTTCCCAAGAAACTTGAAATCAACCAACGGTTCTAATGACCTTCCAATATTATTGCAATAACATGGCAAAACAATGCCATAGTGACAATTTCATAGCAATAACTTGGCAACAACATCCCAAGAACCTAAAAATAAATGACATGATAAAGTTGCCAATAACCCTACAATATCAATGCAATAACATGGCAAAACCATTCCAACAACCGTCTAAAGAGTTTAAATTAGAGTGTCAATGTCAAAACTGATATTGCAATGGTGTTGCGAGGTTATTTGCAACGCTATTCCACACGTATGTCAAGGTTGCCGTATTATTGTAATGGTATTGCAATGTCATTTACAAGTTCCATACTGATTTCAACGTTCTTGGAGGGTTTTTGCCATGGTAATGCAATGATATTGCAAAGTTATTCGCAATATTATTATGTACATATTACAAGGTTGTTGCAATTGTTTTTTTAATGCGATTATATTGATTAATGCAAATAAATCTGAACCATTGTTTCTGACTTGATTATTAGTTTTTATGCATACTTTTAAGTTGTTGGTGAGAAAGTGAATGCGAATTCTGTCAACATTCTAAATCCCGTTTCTTGCATCCTGATCACTAAAATTATCATAAGGTTTGAAAGGTTATAAAAGCTCACTACACCTATTCAAGATATGTTTGAAATGAAACGATACATTCTTCTTTGTGCTCAAGCTACTCCCAACACCACATTATTAATATTTTGACCAAACATTACTTAAGCTTAATTATGACATGCTTCACTGTGTCCAGTTATATCTCGCATTGGTGTAGTGAGCATTATAAAATTTACCACACTAATGCAAGCTGTTTGAAATAACATTACACGTGTTTCATTTTGTTCAGTTATAAATGCTCATTACATCAACGCAAGTTATGTTTGAAATGGCATTATACATTCTTCATTCTGACCTGTTTAGTGTAGTTAGCATTTATAACTTACCACACCTATTCAAGATACGTTTGAAATTAAATGATACATCCTTCATTGTTATCTGCGCAATTTCATTTCGATAACATGGCGAAACCATCTTAAGAACCATGAAATAATCTCCTAATAGTGTTGAAAATAACCTTCCACTATTATTAAATATCACGTCAAAAACATCCCAAGAACCGTGAAATGAACCAACGTTTCAAATAACCTTCCAATTTTATTTAAATATCATGTCAACAACTTCCCAAGAAACTTGAAATCAACCAACGGTTCTAATGACCTTCCAATATTATTGCAATAACATGGCAAAACAATGCCATAGTGACAATTTCATAGCAATAACTTGGCAACAACATCCCAAGAACCTAAAAATAAATGACATGATAAAGTTGCCAATAACCCTACAATATCAATGCAATAACATGGCAAAACCATTCCAACAACCGTCTAAAGAGTTTAAATTAGAGTGTCAATGTCAAAAATGATATTGCAATGGTGTTGCGAGGTTATTTGCAACGCTATTCCACACGTATGTCAAGGTTGCCGTATTATTGTAATGGTATTGCAATGTCATTTACAAGTTCCATACTGATTTCAACGTTCTTGGAGGGTTTTTGCCATGGTAATGCAATGATATTGCAAAGTTATTCGCAATATTATTATGTACATATTACAAGGTTGTTGCAATTGTTTTTTTAATGCGATTATATTGATTAATGCAAATAAATCTGAACCATTGTTTCTGACTTGATTATTAGTTTTTATGCATACTTTTAAGTTGTTGGTGAGAAAGTGAATGCGAATTCTGTCAACATTCTAAATCCCGTTTCTTGCATCCTGATCACTAAAATTATCATAACGTTTGAAAGGTTATAAAAGCTCACTACACCTATTCAAGATATGTTTGAAATGAAACGATACATTCTTCTTTGTGCTCAAGCTACTCCCAACACCACATTATTAATATTTTGACCAAACATTACTTAAGCTTAATTATGACATGCTTCACTGTGTCCAGTTATATCTCGCATTGGTGTAGTGAGCATTATAAAACTTACCACACTAATGCAAGCTGTTTGAAATAACATCACACGTGTTTCATTTTGTCCAGTTATAAATGCTCATTACACCAACGCAAGTTATGTTTGAAATGTCATTATACATTCTTCATTCTGACCTGTTTAGTGTAGTTAGCATTTATAACTTACCACACCTATTCAAGATACGTTTGAAATGAAATGATACATCCTTCATTGTTATCTGCGCAATTTCATTTCGATAACATGGCGAAACCATCTTAAGAACCATGAAATAATCTCCTAATAGTGTTGAAAATAACCTTCCACTATTATTAAATATCACGTCAAAAACATCCCAAGAACCGTGAAATGAACCAACGTTTCAAATAACCTTCCAATTTTATTTAAATATCATGTCAACAACTTCCCAAGAAACTTGAAATCAACCAACGGTTCTAATGACCTTCCAATATTATTGCAATAACATGGCAAAACAATGCCATAGTGACAATTTCATAGCAATAACTTGGCAACAACATCCCAAGAACCTAAAAATAAATGACATGATAAAGTTGCCAATAACCCTACAATATCAATGCAATAACATGGCAAAACCATTCCAACAACCGTCTAAAGAGTTTAAATTAGAGTGTCAATGTCAAAAATGATATTGCAATGGTGTTGCGAGGTTATTTGCAACGCTATTCCACACGTATGTCAAGGTTGCCGTATTATTGTAATGGTATTGCAATGTCATTTACAAGTTCCATACTGATTTCAACGTTCTTGGAGGGTTTTTGCCATGGTAATGCAATGATATTGCAAAGTTATTCGCAATATTATTATGTACATATTACAAGGTTGTTGCAATTGTTTTTTTAATGCGATTATATTGATTAATGCAAATAAATCTGAACCATTGTTTCTGACTTGATTATTAGTTTTTATGCATACTTTTATGTTGTTGGTGAGAAAGTGAATGCGAATTCTGTCAACATTCTAAATCCCGTTTCTTGCATCCTGATCACTAAAATTATCATAACGTTTGAAAGGTTATAAAAGCTCACTACACCTATTCAAGATATGTTTGAAATGAAACGATACATTCTTCATTGTGCTCAAGCTACTCCCAACACCACATTATTAATATTTTGACCTAACATTACTTAAGCTTAATTATGACATGCTTCACTGTGTCCAGTTATATCTCGCATTGGTGTAGTGAGCATTATAAAATTTACCACACTAATGCAAGCTGTTTGAAATAACATTACACGTGTTTCATTTTGTCCAGTTATAAATGCTCATTACACCAACGCAAGTTATGTTTGAAATGGCATTATACATTCTTCATTCTGACCTGTTTAGTGTAGTTAGCATTTATAACTTACCACACCTATTCAAGATACGTTTGAAATGAAATGATACATTCTTCATTGTTATCTGCGCAATTTCATTTCGATAACATGGCGAAACCATCTTAAGAACCATGAAATAATCTCCTAATAGTGTTGAAAATAACCTTCCACTATTATTAAATATCACGTCAAAAACATCCCAAGAACCGTGAAATGAACCAACGTTTCAAATAACCTTCCAATTTTATTTAAATATCATGTCAACAACTTCCCAAGAAACTTGAAATCAAACAACGGTTCTAATGACCTTCCAATATTATTGCAATAACATGGCAAAACAATGCCATAGTGACAATTTCATAGCAATAACTTGGCAACAACATCCCAAGAACCTAAAAATAAATGACATGATAAAGTTGCCAATAACCCTACAATATCACTGCAATAACATGGCAAAACCATTCCAACAACCGTCTAAAGAGTTTAAATTAGAGTGTCAATGTCAAAAATGATATTGCAATGGTGTTGCGAGGTTATTTGCAACGCTATTCCACACGTATGTCAAGGTTGCCGTATTATTGTAATGGTATTGCAATGTCATTTACAAGTTCCATACTGATTTCAACGTTCTTGGAGGGTTTTTGCCATGGTAATGCAATGATATTGCAAAGTTATTCGCAATATTATTATGTACATATTACAAGGTTGTTGCAATTGTTTTTTTAATGCGATTATATTGATTAATGCAAATAAATCTGAACCATTGTTTCTGACTTGATTATTAGTTTTTATGCATACTTTTATGTTGTTGGTGAGAAAGTGAATGCGAATTCTGTCAACATTCTAAATCCCGTTTCTTGCATCCTGATCACTAAAATTATCATAACGTTTGAAAGGTTATAAAAGCTCACTACACCTATTCAAGATATGTTTGAAATGAAACGATACATTCTTCTTTGTGCTCAAGCTACTCCCAACACCACATTATTAATATTTTGACCAAACATTACTTAAGCTTAATTATGACATGCTTCACTGTGTCCAGTTATATCTCGCATTGGTGTAGTGAGCATTATAAAACTTACCACACTAATGCAAGCTGTTTGAAATAACATCACACGTGTTTCATTTTGTCCAGTTATAAATGCTCATTACACCAACGCAAGTTATGTTTGAAATGTCATTATACATTCTTCATTCTGACCTGTTTAGTGTAGTTAGCATTTATAACTTACCACACCTATTCAAGATACGTTTGAAATTAAATGATACATCCTTCATTGTTATCTGCGCAATTTCATTTCGATAACATGGCGAAACCATCTTAAGAACCATGAAATAATCTCCTAATAGTGTTGAAAATAACCTTCCACTATTATTAAATATCACGTCAAAAACATCCCAAGAACCGTGAAATGAACCAACGTTTCAAATAACCTTCCAATTTTATTTAAATATCATGTCAACAACTTCCCAAGAAACTTGAAATCAACCAACGGTTCTAATGACCTTCCAATATTATTGCAATAACATGGCAAAACAATGCCATAGTGACAATTTCATAGCAATAACTTGGCAACAACATCCCAAGAACCTAAAAATAAATGACATGATAAAGTTGCCAATAACCCTACAATATCAATGCAATAACATGGCAAAACCATTCCAACAACCGTCTAAAGAGTTTAAATTAGAGTGTCAATGTCAAAAATGATATTGCAATGGTGTTGCGAGGTTATTTGCAACGCTATTCCACACGTATGTCAAGGTTGCCGTATTATTGTAATGGTATTGCAATGTCATTTACAAGTTCCATACTGATTTCAACGTTCTTGGAGGGTTTTTGCCATGGTAATGCAATGATATTGCAAAGTTATTCGCAATATTATTATGTACATATTACAAGGTTGTTGCAATTGTTTTTTTAATGCGATTATATTGATTAATGCAAATAAATCTGAACCATTGTTTCTGACTTGATTATTAGTTTTTATGCATACTTTTATGTTGTTGGTGAGAAAGTGAATGCGAATTCTGTCAACATTCTAAATCCCGTTTCTTGCATCCTGATCACTAAAATTATCATAACGTTTGAAAGGTTATAAAAGCTCACTACACCTATTCAAGATATGTTTGAAATGAAACGATACATTCTTCATTGTGCTCAAGCTACTCCCAACACCACATTATTAATATTTTGACCTAACATTACTTAAGCTTAATTATGACATGCTTCACTGTGTGCAGTTATATCTCGCATTGGTGTAGTGAGCATTATAAAACTTACCACACTAATGCAAGCTGTTTGAAATAACATTACACGTGTTTCATTTTGTCCAGTTATAAATGCTCATTACACCAACGCAAGTTATGTTTGAAATGGCATTATACATTCTTCATTCTGACCTGTTTAGTGTAGTTAGCATTTATAACTTACCACACCTATTCAAGATACGTTTGAAATGAAATGATACATTCTTCATTGTTATCTGCGCAATTTCATTTCGATAACATGGCGAAACCATCTTAAGAACCATGAAATAATCTCCTAATAGTGTTGAAAATAACCTTCCACTATTATTAAATATCACGTCAAAAACATCCCAAGAACCGTGAAATGAACCAACGTTTCAAATAACCTTCCAATTTTATTTAAATATCATGTCAACAACTTCCCAAGAAACTTGAAATCAAACAACGGTTCTAATGACCTTCCAATATTATTGCAATAACATGGCAAAACAATGCCATAGTGACAATTTCATAGCAATAACTTGGCAACAACATCCCAAGAACCTAAAAATAAATGACATGATAAAGTTGCCAATAACCCTACAATATCACTGCAATAACATGGCAAAACCATTCCAACAACCGTCTAAAGAGTTTAAATTAGAGTGTCAATGTCAAAAATGATATTGCAATGGTGTTGCGAGGTTATTTGCAACGCTATTCCACACGTATGTCAAGGTTGCCGTATTATTGTAATGGTATTGCAATGTCATTTACAAGTTCCATACTGATTTCAACGTTCTTGGAGGGTTTTTGCCATGGTAATGCAATGATATTGCAAAGTTATTCGCAATATTATTATGTACATATTACAAGGTTGTTGCAATTGTTTTTTTAATGCGATTATATTGATTAATGCAAATAAATCTGAACCATTGTTTCTGACTTGATTATTAGTTTTTATGCATACTTTTATGTTGTTGGTGAGAAAGTGAATGCGAATTCTGTCAACATTCTAAATCCCGTTTCTTGCATCCTGATCACTAAAATTATCATAACGTTTGAAAGGTTATAAAAGCTCACTACACCTATTCAAGATATGTTTGAAATGAAACGATACATTCTTCTTTGTGCTCAAGCTACTCCCAACACCACATTATTAATATTTTGACCAAACATTACTTAAGCTTAATTATGACATGCTTCACTGTGTCCAGTTATATCTCGCATTGGTGTAGTGAGCATTATAAAACTTACCACACTAATGCAAGCTGTTTGAAATAACATCACACGTGTTTCATTTTGTCCAGTTATAAATGCTCATTACACCAACGCAAGTTATGTTTGAAATGTCATTATACATTCTTCATTCTGACCTGTTTAGTGTAGTTAGCATTTATAACTTACCACACCTATTCAAGATACGTTTGAAATTAAATGATACATCCTTCATTGTTATCTGCGCAATTTCATTTCGATAACATGGCGAAACCATCTTAAGAACCATGAAATAATCTCCTAATAGTGTTGAAAATAACCTTCCACTATTATTAAATATCACGTCAAAAACATCCCAAGAACCGTGAAATGAACCAACGTTTCAAATAACCTTCCAATTTTATTTAAATATCATGTCAACAACTTCCCAAGAAACTTGAAATCAACCAACGGTTCTAATGACCTTCCAATATTATTGCAATAACATGGCAAAACAATGCCATAGTGACAATTTCATAGCAATAACTTGGCAACAACATCCCAAGAACCTAAAAATAAATGACATGATAAAGTTGCCAATAACCCTACAATATCAATGCAATAACATGGCAAAACCATTCCAACAACCGTCTAAAGAGTTTAAATTAGAGTGTCAATGTCAAAACTGATATTGCAATGGTGTTGCGAGGTTATTTGCAACGCTATTCCACACGTATGTCAAGGTTGCCGTATTATTGTAATGGTATTGCAATGTCATTTACAAGTTCCATACTGATTTCAACGTTCTTGGAGGGTTTTTGCCATGGTAATGCAATGATATTGCAAAGTTATTCGCAATATTATTATGTACATATTACAAGGTTGTTGCAATTGTTTTTTTAATGCGATTATATTGATTAATGCAAATAAATCTGAACCATTGTTTCTGACTTGATTATTAGTTTTTATGCATACTTTTATGTTGTTGGTGAGAAAGTGAATGCGAATTCTGTCAACATTCTAAATCCCGTTTCTTGCATCCTGATCACTAAAATTATCATAACGTTTGAAAGGTTATAAAAGCTCACTACACCTATTCAAGATATGTTTGAAATGAAACGATACATTCTTCATTGTGCTCAAGCTACTCCCAACACCACATTATTAATATTTTGACCTAACATTACTTAAGCTTAATTATGACATGCTTCACTGTGTCCAGTTATATCTCGCATTGGTGTAGTGAGCATTATAAAATTTACCACACTAATGCAAGCTGTTTGAAATAACATCACACGTGTTTCATTTTGTCCAGTTATAAATGCTCATTACACCAACGCAAGTTATGTTTGAAATGGCATTATACATTCTTCATTCTGACCTGTTTAGTGTAGTTAGCATTTATAACTTACCACACCTATTCAAGATACGTTTGAAATGAAATGATACATCCTTCATTGTTATCTGCGCAATTTCATTTCGATAACATGGCGAAACCATCTTAAGAACCATGAAATAATCTCCTAATAGTGTTGAAAATAACCTTCCATTATTATTAAATATCACGTAAAAAACATCCCAAGAACCGTGAAATGAACCAACGTTTCAAATAACCTTCCAATTTTATTTAAATATCATGTCAACAACTTCCCAAGAAACTTGAAATCAACCAACGGTTCTAATGACCTTCCAATATTATTGCAATAACATGGCAAAACAATGCCATAGTGACAATTTCATAGCAATAACTTGGCAACAACATCCCAAGAACCTAAAAATAAATGACATGATAAAGTTGCCAATAACCCTACAATATCAATGCAATAACATAGCAAAACCATTCCAACAACCGTCTAAAGAGTTTAAATTAGAGTGTCAATGTCAAAAATGATATTGCAATGGTGTTGCGAGGTTATTTGCAACGCTATTCCACACTTATGTCAAGGTTGCCGTATTATTGTAATGGTATTGCAATGTCATTTACAAGTTCCATACTGATTTCAACGTTCTTGGTGGGTTTTTGCCATGCTAATGCAATGATATTGCAAAGTTATTCGCAATATTATTATGTACATATTACAAGGTTGTTGCAATTGTTTTTTTAATGCGATTATATTGATTAATGCAAATAAATCTGAACCATTGTTTCTGACTTGATTATTAGTTTTTATGCATACTTTTAAGTTGTTGGTGAGAAAGTGAATGCGAATTCTGTCAACATTCTAAATCCCGTTTCTTGCATCCTGATAACTAAAATTATCATAACGTTTGAAAGGTTATAAAAGCTCACTACACCTATTCAAGATATGTTTGAAATGAAACGATACATTCTTCTTTGGTCAAAATATTAATAATGTGGTGTTGGGAGTAGCTTGAGCACAAACATTACTTAAGCTTAATTATGACATGCTTCACTGTGTCCAGTTATATCTCGCATTGGTGTAGTGAGCATTATAAAACTTACCACACTAATGCAAGCTGTTTGAAATAACATCACACGTGTTTCATTTTGTCCAGTTATAAATGCTCATTACACCAACGCAAGTTATGTTTGAAATGTCATTATACATTCTTCATTCTGACCTGTTTAGTGTAGTTAGCATTTATAACTTACCACACCTATTCAAGATACGTTTGAAATAAAATGATACATCCTTCTTTGTTATCTGCGCAATTTCATTTCGATAACATGGCGAAACCATCTTAAGAACCATGAAATAATCTCCTAATAGTGTTGAAAATAACCTTCCACTATTATTAAATATCACGTCAAAAACATCCCAAGAACCGTGAAATGAACCAACGTTTCAAATAACCTTCCAATTTTATTTAAATATCATGTCAACAACTTCCCAAGAAACTTGAAATCAACCAACGGTTCTAATGACCTTCCAATATTATTGCAATAACATGGCAAAACAATGCCATAGTGACAATTTCATAGCAATAACTTGGCAACAACATCCCAAGAACCTAAAAATAAATGACATGATAAAGTTGCCAATAACCCTACAATATCAATGCAATAACATGGCAAAACCATTCCAACAACCGTCTAAAGAGTTTAAATTAGAGTGTCAATGTCAAAAATGATATTGCAATGGTGTTGCGAGGTTATTTGCAACGCTATTCCACACGTATGTCAAGGTTGCCGTATTATTGTAATGGTATTGCAATGTCATTTACAAGTTCCATACTGATTTCAACGTTCTTGGAGGGTTTTTGCCATGGTAATGCAATGATATTGCAAAGTTATTCGCAATATTATTATGTACATATTACAAGGTTGTTGCAATTGTTTTTTTAATGCGATTATATTGATTAATGCAAATAAATCTGAACCATTGTTTCTGACTTGATTATTAGTTTTTATGCATACTTTTATGTTGTTGGTGAGAAAGTGAATGCGAATTCTGTCAACATTCTAAATCCCGTTTCTTGCATCCTGATCACTAAAATTATCATAACGTTTGAAAGGTTATAAAAGCTCACTACACCTATTCAGGATATGTTTGAAATGAAACGATACATTCTTCATTGTGCTCAAGCTACTCCCAACACCACATTATTAATATTTTGACCTAACATTACTTAAGCTTAATTATGACATGCTTCACTGTGTCCAGTTATATCTCGCATTGGTGTAGTGAGCATTATAAAACTTACCACACTAATGCAAGCTGTTTGAAATAACATTACACGTGTTTCATTTTGTCCAGTTATAAATGCTCATTACACCAACGCAAGTTATGTTTGAAATGTCATTATACATTCTTCATTCTGACCTGTTTAGTGTAGTTAGCATTTATAACTTACCACACCTATTCAAGATACGTTTGAAATGAAATGATACATCCTTCATTGTTATCTGCGCAATTTCATTTCGATAACATGGCGAAACCATCTTAAGAACCATGAAATAATCTCCTAATAGTGTTGAAAATAACCTTCCACTATTATTAAATATCACGTCAAAAACATCCCAAGAACCGTGAAATGAACCAACGTTTCAAATAACCTTCCAATTTTATTTAAATATCATGTCAACAACTTCCCAAGAAACTTGAAATCAACCAACGGTTCTAATGACCTTCCAATATTATTGCAATAACATGGCAAAACAATGCCATAGTGACAATTTCATAGCAATAACTTGGCAACAACATCCCAAGAACCTAAAAATAAATGACATGATAAAGTTGCCAATAACCCTACAATATCAATGCAATAACATGGCAAAACCATTCCAACAACCGTCTAAAGAGTTTAAATTAGAGTGTCAATGTCAAAAATGATATTGCAATGGTGTTGCGAGGTTATTTGCAACGCTATTCCACACGTATGTCAAGGTTGCCGTATTATTGTAATGGTATTGCAATGTCATTTACAAGTTCCATACTGATTTCAACGTTCTTGGAGGGTTTTTGCCATGGTAATGCAATGATATTGCAAAGTTATTCGCAATATTATTATGTACATATTACAAGGTTGTTGCAATTGTTTTTTTAATGCGATTATATTGATTAATGCAAATAAATCTGAACCATTGTTTCTGACTTGATTATTAGTTTTTATGCATACTTTTATGTTGTTGGTGAGAAAGTGAATGCGAATTCTGTCAACATTCTAAATCCCGTTTCTTGCATCCTGATCACTAAAATTATCATAACGTTTGAAAGGTTATAAAAGCTCACTACACCTATTCAGGATATGTTTGAAATGAAACGATACATTCTTCATTGTGCTCAAGCTACTCCCAACACCACATTATTAATATTTTGACCTAACATTACTTAAGCTTAATTATGACATGCTTCACTGTGTCCAGTTATATCTCGCATTGGTGTAGTGAGCATTATAAAACTTACCACACTAATGCAAGCTGTTTGAAATAACATTACACGTGTTTCATTTTGTCCAGTTATAAATGCTCATTACACCAACGCAAGTTATGTTTGAAATGTCATTATACATTCTTCATTCTGACCTGTTTAGTGTAGTTAGCATTTATAACTTACCACACCTATTCAAGATACGTTTGAAATGAAATGATACATCCTTCATTGTTATCTGCGCAATTTCATTTCGATAACATGGCGAAACCATCTTAAGAACCATGAAATAATCTCCTAATAGTGTTGAAAATAACCTTCCACTATTATTAAATATCACGTCAAAAACATCCCAAGAACCGTGAAATGAACCAACGTTTCAAATAACCTTCCAATTTTATTTAAATATCATGTCAACAACTTCCCAAGAAACTTGAAATCAACCAACGGTTCTAATGACCTTCCAATATTATTGCAATAACATGGCAAAACAATGCCATAGTGACAATTTCATAGCAATAACTTGGCAACAACATCCCAAGAACCTAAAAATAAATGACATGATAAAGTTGCCAATAACCCTACAATATCAATGCAATAACATGGCAAAACCATTCCAACAACCGTCTAAAGAGTTTAAATTAGAGTGTCAATGTCAAAAATGATATTGCAATGGTGTTGCGAGGTTATTTGCAACGCTATTCCACACGTATGTCAAGGTTGCCGTATTATTGTAATGGTATTGCAATGTCATTTACAAGTTCCATACTGATTTCAACGTTCTTGGAGGGTTTTTGCCATGGTAATGCAATGATATTGCAAAGTTATTCGCAATATTATTATGTACATATTACAAGGTTGTTGCAATTGTTTTTTTAATGCGATTATATTGATTAATGCAAATAAATCTGAACCATTGTTTCTGACTTGATTATTAGTTTTTATGCATACTTTTAAGTTGTTGGTGAGAAAGTGAATGCGAATTCTGTCAACATTCTAAATCCCGTTTCTTGCATCCTGATCACTAAAATTATCATAACGTTTGAAAGGTTATAAAAGCTCACTACACCTATTCAAGATATGTTTGAAATGAAACGATACATTCTTCTTTGTGCTCAAGCTACTCCCAACACCACATTATTAATATTTTGGCCAAACATTACTTAAGCTTAATTATGACATGCTTCACTGTGTCCAGTTATATCTCGCATTGGTGTAGTGAGCATTATAAAACTTACCACACTAATGGAAGCTGTTTGAAATAACATTACACGTGTTTCATTTTGTCCAGTTATAAATGCTCATTACACCAACGCAAGTTATGTTTGAAATGTCATTATACATTCTTCATTCTGACCTGTTTAGTGTAGTTAGCATTTATAACTTACCACACCTATTCAAGATACGTTTGAAATGAAATGATACATCCTTCATTGTTATCTGCGCAATTTCATTTCGATAACATGGCGAAACCATCTTAAGAACCATGAAATAATCTCCTAATAGTGTTGAAAATAACCTTCCACTATTATTAAATATCACGTCAAAAACATCCCAAGAACCGTGAAATGAACCAACGTTTCAAATAACCTTCCAATTTTATTTAAATATCATGTCAACAACTTCCCAAGAAACTTGAAATCAACCAACGGTTCTAATGACCTTCCAATATTATTGCAATAACATGGCAAAACAATGCCATAGTGACAATTTCATAGCAATAACTTGGCAACAACATCCCAAGAACCTAAAAATAAATGACATGATAAAGTTGCCAATAACCCTACAATATCAATGCAATAACATGGCAAAACCATTCCAACAACCGTCTAAAGAGTTTAAATTAGAGTGTCAATGTCAAAAATGATATTGCAATGGTGTTGCGAGGTTATTTGCAACGCTGTTCCACGCGTATGTCAAGATTGCCGTATTATTGTAATGTTATTGCAATGTCATTTACAAGTTCCATACTGATTTCAACGTTCTTGGAGGGTTTTTGCCATGGTAATGCAATGATATTGCAAAGTTATTCGCAATATTATTATGTACATATTACAAGGTTGTTGCAATTGTTTTTTTAATGCGATTATATTGATTAATGCAAATAAATCTGAACCATTGTTTCTGACTTGATTATTAGTTTTTATGCATACTTTTATGTTGTTGGTGAGAAAGTGAATGCGACTTCTGTCAACATTCTAAATCCCGTTTCTTGCATCCTGATCACTAAAATTATCATAACGTTTGAAAGGTTATAAAAGCTCACTACACCTATTCAAGATATGTTTGAAATGAAACGATACATTCTTCATTGTGCTCAAGCTACTCCCAACACCACATTATTAATATTTTGACCTAACATTACTTAAGCTTAATTATGACATGCTTCACTGTGTCCAGTTATATCTCGCATTGGTGTAGTGAGCATTATAAAACTTACCACACTAATGGAAGCTGTTTGAAATAACATTACACGTGTTTCATTTTGTCCAGTTATAAATGCTCATTACACCAACGCAAGTTATGTTTGAAATGGCATTATACATTCTTCATTCTGACCTGTTTAGTGTAGTTAGCATTTATAACTTACCACACCTATTCAAGATACGTTTGAAATGAAATGATACATCCTTCATTGTTATCTGCGCAATTTCATTTCGATAACATGGCGAAACCATCTTAAGAACCATGAAATAATCTCCTAATAGTGTTGAAAATAACCTTCCACTATTATTAAATATCACGTCAAAAACATCCCAAGAACCGTGAAATGAACCAACGTTTCAAATAACCTTCCAATTTTATTTAAATATCATGTCAACAACTTCCCAAGAAACTTGAAATCAACCAACGGTTCTAATGACCTTCCAATATTATTGCAATAACATGGCAAAACAATGCCATAGTGACAATTTCATAGCAATAACTTGGCAACAACATCCCAAGAACCTAAAAATAAATGACATGATAAAGTTGCCAATAACCCTACAATATCAATGCAATAACATGGCAAAACCATTCCAACAACCGTCTAAAGAGTTTAAATTAGAGTGTCAATGTCAAAAATGATATTGCAATGGTGTTGCGAGGTTATTTGCAACGCTGTTCCACGCGTATGTCAAGATTGCCGTATTATTGTAATGGTATTGCAATGTCATTTACAAGTTCCATACTGATTTCAACGTTCTTGGAGGGTTTTTGCCATGGTAATGCAATGATATTGCAAAGTTATTCGCAATATTATTATGTACATATTACAAGGTTGTTGCAATTGTTTTTTTAATGCGATTATATTGATTAATGCAAATAAATCTGAACCATTGTTTCTGACTTGATTATTAGTTTTTATGCATACTTTTATGTTGTTGGTGAGAAAGTGAATGCGAATTCTGTCAACATTCTAAATCCCGTTTCTTGCATCCTGATCACTAAAATTATCATAACGTTTGAAAGGTTATAAAAGCTCACTACACCTATTCAAGATATGTTTGAAATGAAAAGATACATTCTTCATTGTGCTCAAGCTACTCCCAACACCACATTATTAATATTTTGACCTAACATTACTTAAGCTTAATTATGACATGCTTCACTGTGTCCAGTTATATCTCGCATTGGTGTAGTGAGCATTATAAAACTTACCACACTAATGGAAGCTGTTTGAAATAACATTACACGTGTTTCATTTTGTCCAGTTATAAATGCTCATTACACCAACGCAAGTTATGTTTGAAATGGCATTATACATTCTTCATTCTGACCTGTTTAGTGTAGTTAGCATTTATAACTTACCACACCTATTCAAGATACGTTTGAAATGAAATGATACATCCTTCATTGTTATCTGCGCAATTTCATTTCGATAACATGGCGAAACCATCTTAAGAACCATGAAATAATCTCCTAATAGTGTTGAAAATAACCTTCCACTATTATTAAATATCACGTCAAAAACATCCCAAGAACCGTGAAATGAACCAACGTTTCAAATAACCTTCCAATTTTATTTAAATATCATGTCAACAACTTCCCAAGAAACTTGAAATCAACCAACGGTTCTAATGACCTTCCAATATTATTGCAATAACATGGCAAAACAATGCCATAGTGACAATTTCATAGCAATAACTTGGCAACAACATCCCAAGAACCTAAAAATAAATGACATGATAAAGTTGCCAATAACCCTACAATATCAATGCAATAACATGGCAAAACCATTCCAACAACCGTCTAAAGAGTTTAAATTAGAGTGTCAATGTCAAAAATGATATTGCAATGGTGTTGCGAGGTTATTTGCAACGCTGTTCCACGCGTATGTCAAGATTGCCGTATTATTGTAATGGTATTGCAATGTCATTTACAAGTTCCATACTGATTTCAACGTTCTTGGAGGGTTTTTGCCATGGTAATGCAATGATATTGCAAAGTTATTCGCAATATTATTATGTACATATTACAAGGTTGTTGCAATTGTTTTTTTAATGCGATTATATTGATTAATGCAAATAAATCTGAACCATTGTTTCTGACTTGATTATTAGTTTTTATGCATACTTTTATGTTGTTGGTGAGAAAGTGAATGCGAATTCTGTCAACATTCTAAATCCCGTTTCTTGCATCCTGATCACTAAAATTATCATAACGTTTGAAAGGTTATAAAAGCTCACTACACCTATTCAAGATATGTTTGAAATGAAAAGATACATTCTTCATTGTGCTCAAGCTACTCCCAACACCACATTATTAATATTTTGACCTAACATTACTTAAGCTTAATTATGACATGCTTCACTGTGTCCAGTTATATCTCGCATTGGTGTAGTGAGCATTATAAAACTTACCACACTAATGGAAGCTGTTTGAAATAACATTACACGTGTTTCATTTTGTCCAGTTATAAATGCTCATTACACCAACGCAAGTTATGTTTGAAATGGCATTATACATTCTTCATTCTGACCTGTTTAGTGTAGTTAGCATTTATAACTTACCACACCTATTCAAGATACGTTTGAAATGAAATGATACATCCTTCATTGTTATCTGCGCAATTTCATTTCGATAACATGGCGAAACCATCTTAAGAACCATGAAATAATCTCCTAATAGTGTTGAAAATAACCTTCCACTATTATTAAATATCACGTCAAAAACATCCCAAGAACCGTGAAATGAACCAACGTTTCAAATAACCTTCCAATTTTATTTAAATATCATGTCAACAACTTCCCAAGAAACTTGAAATCAACCAACGGTTCTAATGACCTTCCAATATTATTGCAATAACATGGCAAAACAATGCCATAGTGACAATTTCATAGCAATAACTTGGCAACAACATCCCAAGAACCTAAAAATAAATGACATGATAAAGTTGCCAATAACCCTACAATATCAATGCAATAACATGGCAAAACCATTCCAACAACCGTCTAAAGAGTTTAAATTAGAGTGTCAATGTCAAAAATGATATTGCAATGGTGTTGCGAGGTTATTTGCAACGCTGTTCCACGCGTATGTCAAGATTGCCGTATTATTGTAATGGTATTGCAATGTCATTTACAAGTTCCATACTGATTTCAACGTTCTTGGAGGGTTTTTGCCATGGTAATGCAATGATATTGCAAAGTTATTCGCAATATTATTATGTACATATTACAAGGTTGTTGCAATTGTTTTTTTAATGCGATTATATTGATTAATGCAAATAAATCTGAACCATTGTTTCTGACTTGATTATTAGTTTTTATGCATACTTTTATGTTGTTGGTGAGAAAGTGAATGCGAATTCTGTCAACATTCTAAATCCCGTTTCTTGCATCCTGATCACTAAAATTATCATAACGTTTGAAAGGTTATAAAAGCTCACTACACCTATTCAAGATATGTTTGAAATGAAACGATACATTCTTCATTGTGCTCAAGCTACTCCCAACACCACATTATTAATATTTTGACCTAACATTACTTAAGCTTAATTATGACATGCTTCACTGTGTCCAGTTATATCTCGCATTGGTGTAGTGAGCATTATAAAATTTACCACACTAATGCAAGCTGTTTGAAATAACATTACACGTGTTTCATTTTGTCCAGTTATAAATGCTCATTACACCAACGCAAGTTATGTTTGAAATGGCATTATACATTCTTCATTCTGACCTGTTTAGTGTAGTTAGCATTTATAACTTACCACACCTATTCAAGATACGTTTGAAATGAAATGATACATCCTTCATTGTTATCTGCGCAATTTCATTTCGATAACATGGCGAAACCATCTTAAGAACCATGAAATAATCTCCTAATAGTGTTGAAAATAACCTTCCACTATTATTAAATATCACGTCAAAAACATCCCAAGAACCGTGAAATGAACCAACGTTTCAAATAACCTTCCAATTTTATTTAAATATCATGTCAACAACTTCCCAAGAAACTTGAAATCAACCAACGGTTCTAATGACCTTCCAATATTATTGCAATAACATGGCAAAACAATGCCATAGTGACAATTTCATAGCAATAACTTGGCAACAACATCCCAAGAACCTAAAAATAAATGACATGATAAAGTTGCCAATAACCCTACAATATCAATGCAATAACATGGCAAAACCATTCCAACAACCGTCTAAAGAGTTTAAATTTGAGTGTCAATGTCAAAAATGATATTGCAATGGTGTTGCGAGGTTATTTGCAACGCTGTTCCACGCGTATGTCAAGATTGCCGTATTATTGTAATGGTATTGCAATGTCATTTACAAGTTCCATACTGATTTCAACGTTCTTGGAGGGTTTTTGCCATGGTAATGCAATGATATTGCAAAGTTATTCGCAATATTATTATGTACATATTACAAGGTTGTTGCAATTGTTTTTTTAATGCGATTATATTGATTAATGCAAATAAATCTGAACCATTGTTTCTGACTTGATTATTAGTTTTTATGCATACTTTTATGTTGTTGGTGAGAAAGTGAATGCGAATTCTGTCAACATTCTAAATCCCGTTTCTTGCATCCTGATCACTAAAATTATCATAACGTTTGAAAGGTTATAAAAGCTCACTACACCTATTCAAGATATGTTTGAAATGAAAAGATACATTCTTCATTGTGCTCAAGCTACTCCCAACACCACATTATTAATATTTTGACCTAACATTACTTAAGCTTAATTATGACATGCTTCACTGTGTCCAGTTATATCTCGCATTGGTGTAGTGAGCATTATAAAACTTACCACACTAATGGAAGCTGTTTGAAATAACATTACACGTGTTTCATTTTGTCCAGTTATAAATGCTCATTACACCAACGCAAGTTATGTTTGAAATGGCATTATACATTCTTCATTCTGACCTGTTTAGTGTAGTTAGCATTTATAACTTACCACACCTATTCAAGATACGTTTGAAATGAAATGATACATCCTTCATTGTTATCTGCGCAATTTCATTTCGATAACATGGCGAAACCATCTTAAGAACCATGAAATAATCTCCTAATAGTGTTGAAAATAACCTTCCACTATTATTAAATATCACGTCAAAAACATCCCAAGAACCGTGAAATGAACCAACGTTTCAAATAACCTTCCAATTTTATTTAAATATCATGTCAACAACTTCCCAAGAAACTTGAAATCAACCAACGGTTCTAATGACCTTCCAATATTATTGCAATAACATGGCAAAACAATGCCATAGTGACAATTTCATAGCAATAACTTGGCAACAACATCCCAAGAACCTAAAAATAAATGACATGATAAAGTTGCCAATAACCCTACAATATCAATGCAATAACATGGCAAAACCATTCCAACAACCGTCTAAAGAGTTTAAATTAGAGTGTCAATGTCAAAAATGATATTGCAATGGTGTTGCGAGGTTATTTGCAACGCTGTTCCACGCGTATGTCAAGATTGCCGTATTATTGTAATGGTATTGCAATGTCATTTACAAGTTCCATACTGATTTCAACGTTCTTGGAGGGTTTTTGCCATGGTAATGCAATGATATTGCAAAGTTATTCGCAATATTATTATGTACATATTACAAGGTTGTTGCAATTGTTTTTTTAATGCGATTATATTGATTAATGCAAATAAATCTGAACCATTGTTTCTGACTTGATTATTAGTTTTTATGCATACTTTTATGTTGTTGGTGACAAAGTGAATGCGACTTCTGTCAACATTCTAAATCCCGTTTCTTGCATCCTGATCACTAAAATTATCATAACGTTTGAAAGGTTATAAAAGCTCACTACACCTATTCAAGATATGTTTGAAATGAAACGATACATTCTTCATTGTGCTCAAGCTACTCCCAACACCACATTATTAATATTTTGACCTAACATTACTTAAGCTTAATTATGACATACTTCACTGTGTCCAGTTATATCTCGCATTGGTGTAGTGAGCATTATAAAACTTACCACACTAATGGAAGCTGTTTGAAATAACATTACACGTGTTTCATTTTGTCCAGTTATAAATGCTCATTACACCAACGCAAGTTATGTTTGAAATGTCATTATACATTCTTCATTCTGACCTGTTTAGTGTAGTTAGCATTTATGACTTACCACACCTATTCAAGATACGTTTGAAATGAAATGATACATCCTTCATTGTTATCTGCGCAATTTCATTTCGATAACATGGCGAAACCATCTTAAGAACCATGAAATAATCTCCTAATAGTGTTGAAAATAACCTTCCACTATTATTAAATATCACGTCAAAAACATCCCAAGAACCGTGAAATGAACCAACGTTTCAAATAACCTTCCAATTTTATTTAAATATCATGTCAACAACTTCCCAAGAAACTTGAAATCAACCAACGGTTCTAATGACCTTCCAATATTATTGCAATAACATGGCAAAACAATGCCATAGTGACAATTTCATAGCAATAACTTGGCAACAACATCCCAAGAACCTAAAAATAAATGACATGATAAAGTTGCCAATAACCCTACAATATCAATGCAATAACATGGCAAAACCATTCCAACAACCGTCTAAAGAGTTTAAATTAGAGTGTCAATGTCAAAAATGATATTGCAATGGTGTTGCGAGGTTATTTGCAACGCTGTTCCACGCGTATGTCAAGATTGCCGTATTATTGTAATGGTATTGCAATGTCATTTACAAGTTCCATACTGATTTCAACGTTCTTGGAGGGTTTTTGCCATGGTAATGCAATGATATTGCAAAGTTATTCGCAATATTATTATGTACATATTACAAGGTTGTTGCAATTGTTTTTTTAATGCGATTATATTGATTAATGCAAATAAATCTGAACCATTGTTTCTGACTTGATTATTAGTTTTTATGCATACTTTTATGTTGTTGGTGAGAAAGTGAATGCGAATTCTGTCAACATTCTAAATCCCGTTTCTTGCATCCTGATCACTAAAATTATCATAACGTTTGAAAGGTTATAAAAGCTCACTACACCTATTCAAGATATGTTTGAAATGAAACGATACATTCTTCATTGTGCTCAAGCTACTCCCAACACCACATTATTAATATTTTGACCTAACATTACTTAAGCTTAATTATGACATGCTTCACTGTGTCCAGTTATATCTCGCATTGGTGTAGTGAGCATTATAAAATTTACCACACTAATGCAAGCTGTTTGAAATAACATTACACGTGTTTCATTTTGTCCAGTTATAAATGCTCATTACACCAACGCAAGTTATGTTTGAAATGGCATTATACATTCTTCATTCTGACCTGTTTAGTGTAGTTAGCATTTATAACTTACCACACCTATTCAAGATACGTTTGAAATGAAATGATACATCCTTCATTGTTATCTGCGCAATTTCATTTCGATAACATGGCGAAACCATCTTAAGAACCATGAAATAATCTCCTAATAGTGTTGAAAATAACCTTCCACTATTATTAAATATCACGTCAAAAACATCCCAAGAACCGTGAAATGAACCAACGTTTCAAATAACCTTCCAATTTTATTTAAATATCATGTCAACAACTTCCCAAGAAACTTGAAATCAACCAACGGTTCTAATGACCTTCCAATATTATTGCAATAACATGGCAAAACAATGCCATAGTGACAATTTCATAGCAATAACTTGGCAACAACATCCCAAGAACCTAAAAATAAATGACATGATAAAGTTGCCAATAACCCTACAATATCAATGCAATAACATGGCAAAACCATTCCAACAACCGTCTAAAGAGTTTAAATTAGAGTGTCAATGTCAAAAATGATATTGCAATGGTGTTGCGAGGTTATTTGCAACGCTATTCCACACTAATGTCAAGGTTGCCGTATTATTGTAATGGCATTGCAATGTCATTTACAAGTTCCATACTGATTTCAACGTTCTTGGAGGGTTTTTGCCCTGGTAATGCAATGATATTGCAAAGTTATTCGCAATATTATTATGTACATATTACAAGGTTGTTGCAATTGTTTTTTTAATGCGATTATATTGATTAATGCAAATAAATCTGAACCATTGTTTCTGACTTGATTATTAGTTTTTATGCATACTTTTATGTTGTTGGTGAGAAAGTGAATGCGAATTCTGTCAACATTCTAAATCCCGTTTCTTGCATCCTGATCACTAAAATTGTCATAACGTTTGAAAGGTTATAAAAGCTCACTACACCTATTCAAGATATGTTTGAAATGAAAAGATACATTCTTCATTGTGCTCAAGCTACTCCCAACACCACATTATTAATATTTTGACCTAACATTACTTAAGCTTAATTATGACATGCTTCACTGTGTCCAGTTATATCTCGCATTGGTGTAGTGAGCATTATAAAACTTACCACACTAATGCAAGCTGTTTGAAATAACATTACACGTGTTTCATTTTGTCCAGTTATAAATGCTCATTACACCAACGCAAGTTATGTTTGAAATGGCATTATACATTCTTCATTCTGACCTGTTTAGTGTAGTTTCCATTTATAACTTACCACACCTATTCAAGATACGTTTGAAATGAAATGATACATCCTTCATTGTTATCTGCGCAATTTCATTTCGATAACATGGCGAAACCATCTTAAGAACCATGAAATAATCTCCTAATAGTGTTGAAAATAACCTTCCACTATTATTAAATATCACGTCAAAAACATCCCAAGAACCGTGAAATGAACCAACGTTTCAAATAACCTTCCAATTTTATTTAAATATCATGTCAACAACTTCCCAAGAAACTTGAAATCAACCAACGGTTCTAATGACCTTCCAATATTATTGCAATAACATGGCAAAACAATGCCATAGTGACAATTTCATAGCAATAACTTGGCAACAACATCCCAAGAACCTAAAAATAAATGACATGATAAAGTTGCCAATAACCCTACAATATCAATGCAATAACATGGCAAAACCATTCCAACAACCGTCTAAAGAGTTTAAATTAGAGTGTCAATGTCAAAAATGATATTGCAATGGTGTTGCGAGGTTATTTGCAACGCTATTCCACACTTATGTCAAGGTTGCCGTATTATTGTAATGGCATTGCAATGTCATTTACAAGTTCCATACTGATTTCAACGTTCTTGGAGGGTTTTTGCCCTGGTAATGCAATGATATTGCAAAGTTATTTGCAATATTATTATGTACATATTACAAGGTTGTTGCAATTGTTTTTTTAATGCGATTATATTGATTAATGCAAATAAATCTGAACCATTGTTTCTGACTTGATTATTAGTTTTTATGCATACTTTTATGTTGTTGGTGAGAAAGTGAATGCGAATTCTGTCAACATTCTAAATCCCGTTTCTTGCATCCTGATCACTAAAATTATCATAACGTTTGAAAGGTTATAAAAGCTCACTACACCTATTCAAGATATGTTTGAAATGAAAAGATACATTCTTCATTGTGCTCAAGCTACTCCCAACACCACATTATTAATATTTTGACCTAACATTACTTAAGCTTAATTATGACATGCTTCACTGTGTCCAGTTATATCTCGCATTGGTGTAGTGAGCATTATAAAACTTACCACACTAATGCAAGCTGTTTGAAATAACATTACACGTGTTTCATTTTGTCCAGTTATAAATGCTCATTACACCAACGCAAGTTATGTTTGAAATGTCATTATACATTCTTCATTCTGACCTGTTTAGTGTAGTTAGCATTTATAACTTACCACACCTATTCAAGATACGTTTGAAATGAAATGATACATCCTTCATTGTTATCTGCGCAATTTCATTTCGATAACATGGCGAAACCATCTTAAGAACCATGAAATAATCTCCTAATAGTGTTGAAAATAACCTTCCACTATTAATAAATATCACGTCAAAAACATCCCAAGAACTGTGAAATGAACCAATGTTTCAAATAACCTTCCAATTTTATTTAAATATCATGTCAACAACTTCCCAAGAAACTTGAAATCAACCAACGGTTCTAATGACCTTCCAATATTATTGCAATAACATGGCAAAACAATGCCATAGTGACAATTTCATAGCAATAACTTGGCAACAACATCCCAAGAACCTAAAAATAAATGACATGATAAAGTTGCCAATAACCCTACAATATCAATGCAATAACATGGCAAAACCATTCCAACAACCGTCTAAAGAGTTTAAATTAGAGTGTCAATGTCAAAAATGATATTGCAATGGTGTTGCGAGGTTATTTGCAACGCTATTCCACACTTATGTCAAGGTTGCCGTATTATTGTAATGGCATTGCAATGTCATTTACAAGTTCCATACTGATTTCAACGTTCTTGGAGGGTTTTTGCCCTGGTAATGCAATGATATTGCAAAGTTATTCGCAATATTATTATGTACATATTACAAGGTTGTTGCAATTGTTTTTTTAATGCGATTATATTGATTAATGCAAATAAATCTGAACCATTGTTTCTGACTTGATTATTAGTTTTTATGCATACTTTTATGTTGTTGGTGAGAAAGTGAATGCGAATTCTGTCAACATTCTAAATCCCGTTTCTTGCATCCTGATCACTAAAATTATCATAACGTTTGAAAGGTTATAAAAGCTCACTACACCTATTCAAGATATGTTTGAAATGAAAAGATACATTCTTCATTGTGCTCAAGCTACTCCCAACACCACATTATTAATATTTTGACCTAACATTACTTAAGCTTAATTATGACATGCTTCACTGTGTCCAGTTATATCTCGCATTGGTGTAGTGAGCATTATAAAACTTACCACACTAATGCAAGCGGTTTGAAATAACATTACACGTGTTTCATTTTGTCCAGTTATAAATGCTCATTACACCAACGCAAGTTATGTTTGAAATGTCATTATACATTCTTCATTCTGACCTGTTTAGTGTAGTTAGCATTTATAACTTACCACACCTATTCAAGATACGTTTGAAATGAAATGATACATCCTTCATTGTTATCTGCGCAATTTCATTTCGATAACATGGCGAAACCATCTTAAGAACCATGAAATAATCTCCTAATAGTGTTGAAAATAACCTTCCACTATTAATAAATATCACGTCAAAAACATCCCAAGAACTGTGAAATGAACCAATGTTTCAAATAACCTTCCAATTTTATTTAAATATCATGTCAACAACTTCCCAAGAAACTTGAAATCAACCAACGGTTCTAATGACCTTCCAATATTATTGCAATAACATGGCAAAACAATGCCATAGTGACAATTTCATAGCAATAACTTGGGAACAACATCCCAAGAACCTAAAAATAAATGACATGATAAAGTTGCCAATAACCCTACAATATCAATGCAATAACATGGCAAAACCATTCCAACAACCGTCTAAAGAGTTTAAATTAGAGTGTCAATGTCAAAAATGATATTGCAATGGTGTTGCGAGGTTATTTGCAACGCTATTCCACACTTATGTCAAGGTTGCCGTATTATTGTAATGGCATTGCAATGTCATTTACAAGTTCCATACTGATTTCAACGTTCTTGGAGGGTTTTTGCCCTGGTAATGCAATGATATTGCAAAGTTATTCGCAATATTATTATGTACATATTACAAGGTTGTTGCAATTGTTTTTTTAATGCGATTATATTGATTAATGCAAATAAATCTGAACCATTGTTTCTGACTTGATTATTAGTTTTTATGCATACTTTTATGTTGTTGGTGAGAAAGTGAATGCGAATTCTGTCAACATTCTAAATCCCGTTTCTTGCATCCTGATCACTAAAATTATCATAACGTTTGAAAGGTTATAAAAGCTCACTACACCTATTCAAGATATGTTTGAAATGAAACGATACATTCTTCATTGTGCTCAAGCTACTCCCAACACCACATTATTAATATTTTGACCTAACATTACTTAAGCTTAATTATGACATGCTTCACTGTGTCCAGTTATATCTCGCATTGGTGTAGTGAGCATTATAAAATTTACCACACTAATGCAAGCTGTTTGAAATAACATTACACGTGTTTCATTTTGTCCAGTTATAAATGCTCATTACACCAACGCAAGTTATGTTTGAAATGGCATTATACATTCTTCATTCTGACCTGTTTAGTGTAGTTAGCATTTATAACTTACCACACCTATTCAAGATACGTTTGAAATGAAATGATACATCCTTCATTGTTATCTGCGCAATTTCATTTCGATAACATGGCGAAACCATCTTAAGAACCATGAAATAATCTCCTAATAGTGTTGAAAATAACCTTCCACTATTATTAAATATCACGTCAAAAACATCCCAAGAACCGTGAAATGAACCAACGTTTCAAATAACCTTCCAATTTTATTTAAATATCATGTCAACAACTTCCCAAGAAACTTGAAATCAACCAACGGTTCTAATGACCTTCCAATATTATTGCAATAACATGGCAAAACAATGCCATAGTGACAATTTCATAGCAATAACTTGGCAACAACATCCCAAGAACCTAAAAATAAATGACATGATAAAGTTGCCAATAACCCTACAATATCAATGCAATAACATGGCAAAACCATTCCAACAACCGTCTAAAGAGTTTAAATTAGAGTGTCAATGTCAAAAATGATATTGCAACGGTGTTGCGAGGTTATTTGCAACGCTGTTCCACACTTATGTCAAGGTTGCCGTATTATTGTAATGGCATTGCAATGTCATTTACAAGTTCCATACTGATTTCAACGTTCTTGGAGGGTTTTTGCCCTGGTAATGCAATGATATTGCAAAGTTATTCGCAATATTATTATGTACATATTACAAGGTTGTTGCAATTGTTTTTTTAATGCGATTATATTGATTAATGCAAATAAATCTGAACCATTGTTTCTGACTTGATTATTAGTTTTTATGCATACTTTTATGTTGTTGGTGAGAAAGTGAATGCGAATTCTGTCAACATTCTAAATCCCGTTTCTTGCATCCTGATCACTAAAATTATCATAACGTTTGAAAGGTTATAAAAGCTCACTACACCTATTCAAGATATGTTTGAAATGAAACGATACATTCTTCATTGTGCTCAAGCTACTCCCAACACCACATTATTAATATTTTGACCTAACATTACTTAAGCTTAATTATGACATGCTTCACTGTGTCCAGTTATATCTCGCATTGGTGTAGTGAGCATTATAAAATTTACCACACTAATGCAAGCTGTTTGAAATAACATTACACGTGTTTCATTTTGTCCAGTTATAAATGCTCATTACACCAACGCAAGTTATGTTTGAAATGGCATTATACATTCTTCATTCTGACCTGTTTAGTGTAGTTAGCATTTATAACTTACCACACCTATTCAAGATACGTTTGAAATGAAATGATACATCCTTCATTGTTATCTGCGCAATTTCATTTCGATAACATGGCGAAACCATCTTAAGAACCATGAAATAATCTCCTAATAGTGTTGAAAATAACCTTCCACTATTATTAAATATCACGTCAAAAACATCCCAAGAACCGTGAAATGAACCAACGTTTCATATAACCTTCCAATTTTATTTAAATATCATGTCAACAACTTCCCAAGAAACTTGAAATCAACCAACGGTTCTAATGACCTTCCAATATTATTGCAATAACATGGCAAAACAATGCCATAGTGACAATTTCATAGCAATAACTTGGCAACAACATCCCAAGAACCTAAAAATAAATGACATGATAAAGTTGCCAATAACCCTACAATATCAATGCAATAACATGGCAAAACCATTCCAACAACCGTCTAAAGAGTTTAAATTAGAGTGTCAATGTCAAAAATGATATTGCAACGGTGTTGCGAGGTTATTTGCAACGCTGTTCCACACTTATGTCAAAGTTGCCGTATTATTGTAATGGCATTGCAATGTCATTTACAAGTTCCATACTGATTTCAACGTTCTTGGAGGGTTTTTGCCCTGGTAATGCAATGATATTGCAAAGTTATTCGCAATATTATTATGTACATATTACAAGGTTGTTGCAATTGTTTTTTTAATGCGATTATATTGATTAATGCAAATAAATCTGAACCATTGTTTCTGACTTGATTATTAGTTTTTATGCATACTTTTATGTTGTTGGTGAGAAAGTGAATGCGAATTCTGTCAACATTCTAAATCCCGTTTCTTGCATCCTGATCACTAAAATTATCATAACGTTTGAAAGGTTATAAAAGCTCACTACACCTATTCAAGATATGTTTGAAATAAAACGATACATTCTTCATTGTGCTCAAGCTACTCCCAACACCACATTATTAATATTTTGACCTAACATTACTTAAGCTTAATTATGACATGCTTCACTGTGTCCAGTTATATCTCGCATTGGTGTAGTGAGCATTATAAAATTTACCACACTAATGCAAGCTGTTTGAAATAACATTACACGTGTTTCATTTTGTCCAGTTATAAATGCTCATTACACCAACGCAAGTTATGTTTGAAATGGCATTATACATTCTTCATTCTGACCTGTTTAGTGTAGTTAGCATTTATAACTTACCACACCTATTCAAGATACGTTTGAAATGAAATGATACATCCTTCATTGTTATCTGCGCAATTTCATTTCGATAACATGGCGAAACCATCTTAAGAACCATGAAATAATCTCCTAATAGTGTTGAAAATAACCTTCCACTATTATTAAATATCACGTCAAAAACATCCCAAGAACCGTGAAATGAACCAACGTTTCAAATAACCTTCCAATTTTATTTAAATATCATGTCAACAACTTCCCAAGAAACTTGAAATCAACCAACGGTTCTAATGACCTTCCAATATTATTGCAATAACATGGCAAAACAATGCCATAGTGACAATTTCATAGCAATAACTTGGCAACAACATCCCAAGAACCTAAAAATAAATGACATGATAAAGTTGCCAATAACCCTACAATATCAATGCAATAACATGGCAAAACCATTCCAACAACCGTCTAAAGAGTTTAAATTAGAGTGTCAATGTCAAAAATGATATTGCAACGGTGTTGCGAGGTTATTTGCAACGCTGTTCCACACTTATGTCAAAGTTGCCGTATTATTGTAATGGCATTGCAATGTCATTTACAAGTTCCATACTGATTTCAACGTTCTTGGAGGGTTTTTGCCCTGGTAATGCAATGATATTGCAAAGTTATTCGCAATATTATTATGTACATATTACAAGGTTGTTGCAATTGTTTTTTTAATGCGATTATATTGATTAATGCAAATAAATCTGAACCATTGTTTCTGACTTGATTATTAGTTTTTATGCATACTTTTATGTTGTTGGTGAGAAAGTGAATGCGAATTCTGTCAACATTCTAAATCCCGTTTCTTGCATCCTGATCACTAAAATTATCATAACGTTTGAAAGGTTATAAAAGCTCACTACACCTATTCAAGATATGTTTGAAATAAAACGATACATTCTTCATTGTGCTCAAGCTACTCCCAACACCACATTATTAATATTTTGACCTAACATTACTTAAGCTTAATTATGACATGCTTCACTGTGTCCAGTTATATCTCGCATTGGTGTAGTGAGCATTATAAAATTTACCACACTAATGCAAGCTGTTTGAAATAACATTACACGTGTTTCATTTTGTCCAGTTATAAATGCTCATTACACCAACGCAAGTTATGTTTGAAATGGCATTATACATTCTTCATTCTGACCTGTTTAGTGTAGTTAGCATTTATAACTTACCACACCTATTCAAGATACGTTTGAAATGAAATGATACATCCTTCATTGTTATCTGCGCAATTTCATTTCGATAACATGGCGAAACCATCTTAAGAACCATGAAATAATCTCCTAATAGTGTTGAAAATAACCTTCCACTATTATTAAATATCACGTCAAAAACATCCCAAGAACCGTGAAATTAACCAACGTTTCAAATAACCTTCCAATTTTATTTAAATATCATGTCAACAACTTCCCAAGAAACTTGAAATCAACCAACGGTTCTAATGACCTTCCAATATTATTGCAATAACATGGCAAAACAATGCCATAGTGACAATTTCATAGCAATAACTTGGCAACAACATCCCAAGAACCTAAAAATAAATGACATGATAAAGTTGCCAATAACCCTACAATATCAATGCAATAACATGGCAAAACCATTCCAACAACCGTCTAAAGAGTTTAAATTAGAGTGTCAATGTCAAAAATGATATTGCAACGGTGTTGCGAGGTTATTTGCAACGCTGTTCCACACTTATGTCAAGGTTGCCGTATTATTGTAATGGCATTGCAATGTCATTTACAAGTTCCATACTGTTTTCAACGTTCTTGGAGGGTTTTTGCCCTGGTAATGCAATGATATTGCAAAGTTATTCGCAATATTATTATGTACATATTACAAGGTTGTTGCAATTGTTTTTTTAATGCGATTATATTGATTAATGCAAATAAATCTGAACCATTGTTTCTGACTTGATTATTATTTTTTATGCATACTTTTATGTTGTTGGTGAGAAAGTGAATGCGAATTCTGTCAACATTCTAAATCCCGTTTCTTGCATCCTGATCACTAAAATTATCATAACGTTTGAAAGGTTATAAAAGCTCACTACACCTATTCAAGATATGTTTGAAATGAAAAGATACATTCTTCATTGTGCTCAAGCTACTCCCAACACCACATTATTAATATTTTGACCTAACATTACTTAAGCTTAATTATGACATGCTTCACTGTGTGCAGTTATATCTCGCATTGGTGTAGTGAGCATTATAAAACTTACCACACTAATGCAAGCTGTTTGAAATAACATTACACGTGTTTCGTTTTGTCCAGTTATAAATGCTCATTACACCAACGCAAGTTATGTTTGAAATGTCATTATGCATTCTTCATTCTGACCTGTTTAGTGTAGTTAGCATTTATAACTTACCACACCTATTCAAGATACGTTTGAAATGAAATGATGCATCCTTCATTGTTATCTGCGCAATTTCATTTCGATAACATGGCGAAACCATCTTAAGAACCATGAAATAATCTCCTAATAGTGTTGAAAATAACCTTCCACTAATTATTAAATATCACGTCAAAAACATCCCAAGTAACTTGAAATCAACCAACGGTTCTAATAACCTTCCAAAATTATTGCAATAACATGGCAAAACAATGCCATAGTGACAATTTCATAGCAATAACTTGGCAACAACATCCCAAGAACCTAAAAATAAATGACATGATAAAGTTGCCAATAACCCTACAATATCAATGCAATAACATGGCAAAACCATTCCAACAACCGTCTAAAGAGTTTAAATTAGAGTGTCAATGTCAAAAATGATATTGCAACGGTGTTGCGAGGTTATTTGCAACGCTGTTCCACACTTATGTCAAGGTTGCCGTATTATTGTAATGGCATTGCAATGTCATTTACAAGTTCCATACTGATTTCAACGTTCTTGGAGGGTTTTTGCCCTGGTAATGCAATGATATTGCAAAGTTATTCGCAATATTATTATGTACATATTACAAGGTTGTTGCAATTGTTTTTTTAATGCGATTATATTGATTAATGCAAATAAATCTGAACCATTGTTTCTGACTTGATTATTAGTTTTTATGCATACTTTTATGTTGTTGGTGAGAAAGTGAATGCGAATTCTGTCAACATTCTAAATCCCGTTTCTTGCATCCTGATCACTAAAATTATCATAACGTTTGAAAGGTTATAAAAGCTCACTACACCTATTCAAGATATGTTTGAAATGAAAAGATACATTCTTCATTGTGCTCAAGCTACTCCCAACACCACATTATTAATATTTTGACCTAACATTACTTAAGCTTAATTATGACATGCTTCACTGTGTCCAGTTATATCTCGCATTGGTGTAGTGAGCATTATAAAACTTACCACACTAATGCAAGCTGTTTGAAATAACATTACACGTGTTTCATTTTGTCCAGTTATAAATGCTCATTACACCAACGCAAGTTATGTTTGAAATGTCATTATGCATTCTTCATTCTGACCTGTTTAGTGTAGTTAGCATTTATAACTTACCACACCTATTCAAGATACGTTTGAAATGAAATGATGCATCCTTCATTGTTATCTGCGCAATTTCATTTCGATAACATGGCGAAACCATCTTAAGAACCATGAAATAATCTCCTAATAGTGTTGAAAATAACCTTCCACTAATTATTAAATATCACGTCAAAAACATCCCAAGAAACTTGAAATCAACCAACGGTTCTAATAACCTTCCAAAATTATTGCAATAACATGGCAAAACAATGCCATAGTGACAATTTCATAGCAATAACTTGGCAACAACATCCCAAGAACCTAAAAATAAATGACATGATAAAGTTGCCAATAACCCTACAATATCAATGCAATAACATGGCAAAACCATTCCAACAACCGTCTAAAGAGTTTAAATTAGAGTGTCAATGTCAAAAATGATATTGCAACGGTGTTGCGAGGTTATTTGCAACGCTGTTCCACACTTATGTCAAGGTTGCCGTATTATTGTAATGGCATTGCAATGTCATTTACAAGTTCCATACTGATTTCAACGTTCTTGGAGGGTTTTTGCCCTGGTAATGCAATGATATTGCAGTTATTCGCAATATTATTATGTACATATTACAAGGTTGTTGCAATTGTTTTTTTAATGCGATTATATTGATTAATGCAAATAAATCTGAACCATTGTTTCTGACTTGATTATTAGTTTTTATGCATACTTTTATGTTGTTGGAGAGAAAGTGAATGCGAATTCTGTCAACATTCTAAATCCCGTTTCTTGCATCCTGATCACTAAAATTATCATAACGTTTGAAAGGTTATAAAAGCTCACTACACCTATTCAAGATATGTTTGAAATGAAAAGATACATTCTTCATTGTGCTCAAGCTACTCCCAACACCACATTATTAATATTTTGACCTAACATTACTTAAGCTTAATTATGACATGCTTCACTGTGTCCAGTTATATCTCGCATTGGTGTAGTGAGCATTATAAAACTTACCACACTAATGCAAGCTGTTTGAAATAACATTACACGTGTTTCATTTTGTCCAGTTATAAATGCTCATTACACCAACGCAAGTTATGTTTGAAATGTCATTATGCATTCTTCATTCTGACCTGTTTAGTGTAGTTAGCATTTATAACTTACCACACCTATTCAAGATACGTTTGAAATGAAATGATGGATCCTTCATTGTTATCTGCGCAATTTCATTTCGATAACATGGCGAAACCATCTTAAGAACCATGAAATAATCTCCTAATAGTGTTGAAAATAAGCTTCCTCTAATTATTAAATATCACGTCAAAAACATCCCAAGAAACTTGAAATCAACCAACGGTTCTAATAACCTTCCAAAATTATTGCAATAACATGGCAAAACAATGCCATAGTGACAATTTCATAGCAATAACTTGGCAACAACATCCCAAGAACCTAAAAATAAATGACATGATAAAGTTGCCAATAACCCTACAATATCAATGCAATAACATGGCAAAACCATTCCAACAACCGTCTAAAGAGTTTAAATTAGAGTGTCAATGTCAAAAATGATATTGCAACGGTGTTGCGAGGTTATTTGCAACGCTGTTCCACACTTATGTCAAGGTTGCCGTATTATTGTAATGGCATTGCAATGTCATTTACAAGTTCCATACTGATTTCAACGTTCTTGGAGGGTTTTTGCCCTGGTAATGCAATGATATTGCAAAGTTATTCGCAATATTATTATGTACATATTACAAGGTTGTTGCAATTGTTTTTTTAATGCGATTATATTGATTAATGCAAATAAATCTGAACCATTGTTTCTGACTTGATTATTAGTTTTTATGCATACTTTTATGTTGTTGGTGAGAAAGTGAATGCGAATTCTGTCAACATTCTAAATCCCGTTTCTTGCATCCTGATCACTAAAATTATCATAACGTTTGAAAGGTTATAAAAGCTCACTACACCTATTCAAGATATGTTTGAAATGAAAAGATACATTCTTCATTGTGCTCAAGCTACTCCCAACACCACATTATTAATATTTTGACCTAACATTACTTAAGCTTAATTATGACATGCTTCACTGTGTCCAGTTATATCTCGCATTGGTGTAGTGAGCATTATAAAACTTACCACACTAATGCAAGCTGTTTGAAATAACATTACACGTGTTTCATTTTGTCCAGTTATAAATGCTCATTACACCAACGCAAGTTATGTTTGAAATGTCATTATGCATTCTTCATTCTGACCTGTTTAGTGTAGTTAGCATTTATAACTTACCACACCTATTCAAGATACGTTTGAAATGAAATGATGCATCCTTCATTGTTATCTGCGCAATTTCATTTCGATAACATGGCGAAACCATCTTAAGAACCATGAAATAATCTCCTAATAGTGTTGAAAATAACCTTCCACTAATTATTAAATATCACGTCAAAAACATCCCAAGAAACTTGAAATCAACCAACGGTTCTAATAACCTTCCAAAATTATTGCAATAACATGGCAAAACAATGCCATAGTGACAATTTCATAGCAATAACTTGGCAACAACATCCCAAGAACCTAAAAATAAATGACATGATAAAGTTGCCAATAACCCTACAATATCAATGCAATAACATGGCAAAACCATTCCAACAACCGTCTAAAGAGTTTAAATTAGAGTGTCAATGTCAAAAATGATATTGCAACGGTGTTGCGAGGTTATTTGCAACGCTGTTCCACACTTATGTCAAGGTTGCCGTATTATTGTAATGGCATTGCAATGTCATTTACAAGTTCCATACTGATTTCAACGTTCTTGGAGGGTTTTTGCCCTGGTAATGCAATGATATTGCAAAGTTATTCGCAATATTATTATGTACATATTACAAGGTTGTTGCAATTGTTTTTTTAATGCGATTATATTGATTAATGCAAATAAATCTGAACCATTGTTTCTGACTTGATTATTAGTTTTTATGCATACTTTTATGTTGTTGGAGAGAAAGTGAATGCGAATTCTGTCAACATTCTAAATCCCGTTTCTTGCATCCTGATCACTAAAATTATCATAACGTTTGAAAGGTTATAAAAGCGCACTACACCTATTCAAGATATGTTTGAAATGAAAAGATACATTCTTCATTGTGCTCAAGCTACTCCCAACACCACATTATTAATATTTTGACCTAACATTACTTAAGCTTAATTATGACATGCTTCACTGTGTCCAGTTATATCTCGCATTGGTGTAGTGAGCATTATAAAACTTACCACACTAATGCAAGCTGTTTGAAATAACATTACACGTGTTTCATTTTGTCCAGTTATAAATGCTCATTACACCAACGCAAGTTATGTTTGAAATGTCATTATGCATTCTTCATTCTGACCTGTTTAGTGTAGTTAGCATTTATAACTTACCACACCTATTCAAGATACGTTTGAAATGAAATGATGCATCCTTCATTGTTATCTGCGCAATTTCATTTCGATAACATGGCGAAACCATCTTAAGAACCATGAAATAATCTCCTAATAGTGTTGAAAATAACCTTCCACTAATTATTAAATATCACGTCAAAAACATCCCAAGAAACTTGAAATCAACCAACGGTTCTAATAACCTTCCAAAATTATTGCAATAACATGGCAAAACAATGCCATAGTGACAATTTCATAGCAATAACTTGGCAACAACATCCCAAGAACCTAAAAATAAATGACATGATAAAGTTGCCAATAACCCTACAATATCAATGCAATAACATGGCAAAACCATTCCAACAACCGTCTAAAGAGTTTAAATTAGAGTGTCAATGTCAAAAATGATATTGCAACGGTGTTGCGAGGTTATTTGCAATGCTGTTCCACACTTATGTCAAGGTTGCCGTATTATTGTAATGGCATTGCAATGTCATTTACAAGTTCCATACTGATTTCAACGTTCTTGGAGGGTTTTTGCCCTGGTAATGCAATGATATTGCAAAGTTATTCGCAATATTATTATGTACATATTACAAGGTTGTTGCAATTGTTTTTTTAATGCGATTATATTGATTAATGCAAATAAATCTGAACCATTGTTTCTGACTTGATTATTAGTTTTTATGCATACTTTTATGTTGTTGGAGAGAAAGTGAATGCGAATTCTGTCAACATTCTAAATCCCGTTTCTTGCATCCTGATCACTAAAATTATCATAACGTTTGAAAGGTTATAAAAGCTCACTACACCTATTCAAGATATGTTTGAAATGAAAAGATACATTCTTCATTGTGCTCAAGCTACTCCCAACACCACATTATTAATATTTTGACCTAACATTACTTAAGCTTAATTATGACATGCTTCACTGTGTCCAGTTATATCTCGCATTGGTGTAGTGAGCATTATAAAACTTACCACACTAATGCAAGCTGTTTGAAATAACATTACACGTGTTTCATTTTGTCCAGTTATAAATGCTCATTACACCAACGCAAGTTATGTTTGAAATGTCATTATGCATTCTTCATTCTGACCTGTTTAGTGTAGTTAGCATTTATAACTTACCACACCTATTCAAGATACGTTTGAAATGAAATGATGCATCCTTCATTGTTATCTGCGCAATTTCATTTCGATAACATGGCGAAACCATCTTAAGAACCATGAAATAATCTCCTAATAGTGTTGAAAATAACCTTCCACTAATTATTAAATATCACGTCAAAAACATCCCAAGAAACTTGAAATCAACCAACGGTTCTAATAACCTTCCAAAATTATTGCAATAACATGGCAAAACAATGCCATAGTGACAATTTCATAGCAATAACTTGGCAACAACATCCCAAGAACCTAAAAATAAATGACATGATAAAGTTGCCAATAACCCTACAATATCAATGCAATAACATGGCAAAACCATTCCAACAACCGTCTAAAGAGTTTAAATTAGAGTGTCAATGTCAAAAATGATATTGCAACGGTGTTGCGAGGTTATTTGCAATGCTGTTCCACACTTATGTCAAGGTTGCCGTATTATTGTAATGGCATTGCAATGTCATTTACAAGTTCCATACTGATTTCAACGTTCTTGGAGGGTTTTTGCCCTGGTAATGCAATGATATTGCAAAGTTATTCGCAATATTATTATGTACATATTACAAGGTTGTTGCAATTGTTTTTTTAATGCGATTATATTGATTAATGCAAATAAATCTGAACCATTGTTTCTGACTTGATTATTAGTTTTTATGCATACTTTTATGTTGTTGGAGAGAAAGTGAATGCGAATTCTGTCAACATTCTAAATCCCGTTTCTTGCATCCTGATCACTAAAATTATCATAACGTTTGAAAGGTTATAAAAGCTCACTACACCTATTCAAGATATGTTTGAAATGAAAAGATACATTCTTCATTGTGCTCAAGCTACTCCCAACACCACATTATTAATATTTTGACCTAACATTACTTAAGCTTAATTATGACATGCTTCACTGTGTCCAGTTATATCTCGCATTGGTGTAGTGAGCATTATAAAACTTACCACACTAATGCAAGCTGTTTGAAATAACATTACACGTGTTTCATTTTGTCCAGTTATAAATGCTCATTACACCAACGCAAGTTATGTTTGAAATGTCATTATGCATTCTTCATTCTGACCTGTTTAGTGTAGTTAGCATTTATAACTTACCACACCTATTCAAGATACGTTTGAAATGAAATGATGCATCCTTCATTGTTATCTGCGCAATTTCATTTCGATAACATGGCGAAACCATCTTAAGAACCATGAAATAATCTCCTAATAGTGTTGAAAATAACCTTCCACTAATTATTAAATATCACGTCAAAAACATCCCAAGAAACTTGAAATCAACCAACGGTTCTAATAACCTTCCAAAATTATTGCAATAACATGGCAAAACAATGCCATAGTGACAATTTCATAGCAATAACTTGGCAACAACATCCCAAGAACCTAAAAATAAATGACATGATAAAGTTGCCAATAACCCTACAATATCAATGCAATAACATGGCAAAACCATTCCAACAACCGTCTAAAGAGTTTAAATTAGAGTGTCAATGTCAAAAATGATATTGCAACGGTGTTGCGAGGTTATTTGCAACGCTGTTCCACACTTATGTCAAGGTTGCCGTATTATTGTAATGGCATTGCAATGTCATTTACAAGTTCCATACTGATTTCAACGTTCTTGGAGGGTTTTTGCCCTGGTAATGCAATGATATTGCAAAGTTATTCGCAATATTATTATGTACATATTACAAGGTTGTTGCAATTGTTTTTTTAATGCGATTATATTGATTAATGCAAATAAATCTGAACCATTGTTTCTGACTTGATTATTAGTTTTTATGCATACTTTTATGTTGTTGGTGAGAAAGTGAATGCGAATTCTGTCAACATTCTAAATCCCGTTTCTTGCATCCTGATCACTAAAATTATCATAACGTTTGAAAGGTTATAAAAGCTCACTACACCTATTCAAGATATGTTTGAAATGAAAAGATACATTCTTCATTGTGCTCAAGCTACTCCCAACACCACATTATTAATATTTTGACCTAACATTACTTAAGCTTAATTATGACATGCTTCACTGTGTGCAGTTATATCTCGCATTGGTGTAGTGAGCATTATAAAACTTACCACACTAATGCAAGCTGTTTGAAATAACATTACACGTGTTTCGTTTTGTCCAGTTATAAATGCTCATTACACCAACGCAAGTTATGTTTGAAATGTCATTATGCATTCTTCATTCTGACCTGTTTAGTGTAGTTAGCATTTATAACTTACCACACCTATTCAAGATACGTTTGAAATGAAATGATGCATCCTTCATTGTTATCTGCGCAATTTCATTTCGATAACATGGCGAAACCATCTTAAGAACCATGAAATAATCTCCTAATAGTGTTGAAAATAACCTTCCACTAATTATTAAATATCACGTCAAAAACATCCCAAGAAACTTGAAATCAACCAACGGTTCTAATAACCTTCCAAAATTATTGCAATAACATGGCAAAACAATGCCATAGTGACAATTTCATAGCAATAACTTGGCAACAACATCCCAAGAACCTAAAAATAAATGACATGATAAAGTTGCCAATAACCCTACAATATCAATGCAATAACATGGCAAAACCATTCCAACAACCGTCTAAAGAGTTTAAATTAGAGTGTCAATGTCAAAAATGATATTGCAACGGTGTTGCGAGGTTATTTGCAACGCTGTTCCACACTTATGTCAAGGTTGCCGTATTATTGTAATGGCATTGCAATGTCATTTACAAGTTCCATACTGATTTCAACGTTCTTGGAGGGTTTTTGCCCTGGTAATGCAATGATATTGCAAAGTTATTCGCAATATTATTATGTACATATTACAAGGTTGTTGCAATTGTTTTTTTAATGCGATTATATTGATTAATGCAAATAAATCTGAACCATTGTTTCTGACTTGATTATTAGTTTTTATGCATACTTTTATGTTGTTGGAGAGAAAGTGAATGCGAATTCTGTCAACATTCTAAATCCCGTTTCTTGCATCCTGATCACTAAAATTATCATAACGTTTGAAAGGTTATAAAAGCTCACTACACCTATTCAAGATATGTTTGAAATGAAAAGATACATTCTTCATTGTGCTCAAGCTACTCCCAACACCACATTATTAATATTTTGACCTAACATTACTTAAGCTTAATTATGACATGCTTCACTGTGTGCAGTTATATCTCGCATTGGTGTAGTGAGCATTATAAAACTTACCACACTAATGCAAGCTGTTTGAAATAACATTACACGTGTTTCGTTTTGTCCAGTTATAAATGCTCATTACACCAACGCAAGTTATGTTTGAAATGTCATTATGCATTCTTCATTCTGACCTGTTTAGTGTAGTTAGCATTTATAACTTACCACACCTATTCAAGATACGTTTGAAATGAAATGATGCATCCTTCATTGTTATCTGCGCAATTTCATTTCGATAACATGGCGAAACCATCTTAAGAACCATGAAATAATCTCCTAATAGTGTTGAAAATAACCTTCCACTAATTATTAAATATCACGTCAAAAACATCCCAAGAAACTTGAAATCAACCAACGGTTCTAATAACCTTCCAAAATTATTGCAATAACATGGCAAAACAATGCCATAGTGACAATTTCATAGCAATAACTTGGCAACAACATCCCAAGAACCTAAAAATAAATGACATGATAAAGTTGCCAATAACCCTACAATATCAATGCAATAACATGGCAAAACCATTCCAACAACCGTCTAAAGAGTTTAAATTAGAGTGTCAATGTCAAAAATGATATTGCAACGGTGTTGCGAGGTTATTTGCAACGCTGTTCCACACTTATGTCAAGGTTGCCGTATTATTGTAATGGCATTGCAATGTCATTTACAAGTTCCATACTGATTTCAACGTTCTTGGAGGGTTTTTGCCCTGGTAATGCAATGATATTGCAAAGTTATTCGCAATATTATTATGTACATATTACAAGGTTGTTGCAATTGTTTTTTTAATGCGATTATATTGATTAATGCAAATAAATCTGAACCATTGTTTCTGACTTGATTATTATTTTTTATGCATACTTTTATGTTGTTGGAGAGAAAGTGAATGCGAATTCTGTCAACATTCTAAATCCCGTTTCTTGCATCCTGATCACTAAAATTATCATAACGTTTGAAAGGTTATAAAAGCTCACTACACCTATTCAAGATATGTTTGAAATGAAAAGATACATTCTTCATTGTGCTCAAGCTACTCCCAACACCACATTATTAATATTTTGACCTAACATTACTTAAGCTTAATTATGACATGCTTCACTGTGTGCAGTTATATCTCGCATTGGTGTAGTGAGCATTATAAAACTTACCACACTAATGCAAGCTGTTTGAAATAACATTACACGTGTTTCGTTTTGTCCAGTTATAAATGCTCATTACACCAACGCAAGTTATGTTTGAAATGTCATTATGCATTCTTCATTCTGACCTGTTTAGTGTAGTTAGCATTTATAACTTACCACACCTATTCAAGATACGTTTGAAATGAAATGATGCATCCTTCATTGTTATCTGCGCAATTTCATTTCGATAACATGGCGAAACCATCTTAAGAACCATGAAATAATCTCCTAATAGTGTTGAAAATAACCTTCCACTAATTATTAAATATCACGTCAAAAACATCCCAAGAAACTTGAAATCAACCAACGGTTCTAATAACCTTCCAAAATTATTGCAATAACATGGCAAAACAATGCCATAGTGACAATTTCATAGCAATAACTTGGCAACAACATCCCAAGAACCTAAAAATAAATGACATGATAAAGTTGCCAATAACCCTACAATATCAATGCAATAACATGGCAAAACCATACCAACAACCGTCTAAAGAGTTTAAATTAGAGTGTCAATGTCAAAAATGATATTGCAACGGTGTTGCGAGGTTATTTGCAACGCTGTTCCACACTTATGTCAAGGTTGCCGTATTATTGTAATGGCATTGCAATGTCATTTACAAGTTCCATACTGATTTCAACGTTCTTGGAGGGTTTTTGCCCTGGTAATGCAATGATATTGCAAAGTTATTCGCAATATTATTATGTACATATTACAAGGTTGTTGCAATTGTTTTTTTAATGCGATTATATTGATTAATGCAAATAAATCTGAACCATTGTTTCTGACTTGATTATTAGTTTTTATGCATACTTTTATGTTGTTGGAGAGAAAGTGAATGCGAATTCTGTCAACATTCTAAATCCCGTTTCTTGCATCCTGATCACTAAAATTATCATAACGTTTGAAAGGTTATAAAAGCTCACTACACCTATTCAAGATATGTTTGAAATGAAAAGATACATTCTTCATTGTGCTCAAGCTACTCCCAACACCACATTATTAATATTTTGACCTAACATTACTTAAGCTTAATTATGACATGCTTCACTGTGTGCAGTTATATCTCGCATTGGTGTAGTGAGCATTATAAAACTTACCACACTAATGCAAGCTGTTTGAAATAACATTACACGTGTTTCGTTTTGTCCAGTTATAAATGCTCATTACACCAACGCAAGTTATGTTTGAAATGTCATTATGCATTCTTCATTCTGACCTGTTTAGTGTAGTTAGCATTTATAACTTACCACACCTATTCAAGATACGTTTGAAATGAAATGATGCATCCTTCATTGTTATCTGCGCAATTTCATTTCGATAACATGGCGAAACCATCTTAAGAACCATGAAATAATCTCCTAATAGTGTTGAAAATAACCTTCCACTAATTATTAAATATCACGTCAAAAACATCCCAAGAAACTTGAAATCAACCAACGGTTCTAATAACCTTCCAAAATTATTGCAATAACATGGCAAAACAATGCCATAGTGACAATTTCATAGCAATAACTTGGCAACAACATCCCAAGAACCTAAAAATAAATGACATGATAAAGTTGCCAATAACCCTACAATATCAATGCAATAACATGGCAAAACCATTCCAACAACCGTCTAAAGAGTTTAAATTAGAGTGTCAATGTCAAAAATGATATTGCAACGGTGTTGCGAGGTTATTTGCAACGCTGTTCCACACTTATGTCAAGGTTGCCGTATTATTGTAATGGCATTGCAATGTCATTTACAAGTTCCATACTGTTTTCAACGTTCTTGGAGGGTTTTTGCCCTGGTAATGCAATGATATTGCAAAGTTATTCGCAATATTATTATGTACATATTACAAGGTTGTTGCAATTGTTTTTTTAATGCGATTATATTGATTAATGCAAATAAATCTGAACCATTGTTTCTGACTTGATTATTATTTTTTATGCATACTTTTATGTTGTTGGAGAGAAAGTGAATGCGAATTCTGTCAACATTCTAAATCCCGTTTCTTGCATCCTGATCACTAAAATTATCATAACGTTTGAAAGGTTATAAAAGCTCACTACACCTATTCAAGATATGTTTGAAATGAAAAGATACATTCTTCATTGTGCTCAAGCTACTCCCAACACCACATTATTAATATTTTGACCTAACATTACTTAAGCTTAATTATGACATGCTTCACTGTGTCCAGTTATATCTCGCATTGGTGTAGTGAGCATTATAAAACTTACCACACTAATGCAAGCTGTTTGAAATAACATTACACGTGTTTCATTTTGTCCAGTTATAAATGCTCATTACACCAACGCAAGTTATGTTTGAAATGTCATTATGCATTCTTCATTCTGACCTGTTTAGTGTAGTTAGCATTTATAACTTACCACACCTATTCAAGATACGTTTGAAATGAAATGATGCATCCTTCATTGTTATCTGCGCAATTTCATTTCGATAACATGGCGAAACCATCTTAAGAACCATGAAATAATCTCCTAATAGTGTTGAAAATAACCTTCCACTAATTATTAAATATCACGTCAAAAACATCCCAAGAAACTTGAAATCAACCAACGGTTCTAATAACCTTCCAAAATTATTGCAATAACATGGCAAAACAATGCCATAGTGACAATTTCATAGCAATAACTTGGCAACAACATCCCAAGAACCTAAAAATAAATGACATGATAAAGTTGCCAATAACCCTACAATATCAATGCAATAACATGGCAAAACCATTCCAACAACCGTCTAAAGAGTTTAAATTAGAGTGTCAATGTCAAAAATGATATTGCAACGGTGTTGCGAGGTTATTTGCAACGCTGTTCCACACTTATGTCAAGGTTGCCGTATTATTGTAATGGCATTGCAATGTCATTTACAAGTTCCATACTGATTTCAACGTTCTTGGAGGGTTTTTGCCCTGGTAATGCAATGATATTGCAAAGTTATTCGCAATATTATTATGTACATATTACAAGGTTGTTGCAATTGTTTTTTTAATGCGATTATATTGATTAATGCAAATAAATCTGAACCATTGTTTCTGACTTGATTATTATTTTTTATGCATACTTTTATGTTGTTGGTGAGAAAGTGAATGCGAATTCTGTCAACATTCTAAATCCCGTTTCTTGCATCCTGATCACTAAAATTATCATAACGTTTGAAAGGTTATAAAAGCTCACTACACCTATTCAAGATATGTTTGAAATGAAAAGATACATTCTTCATTGTGCTCAAGCTACTCCCAACACCACATTATTAATATTTTGACCTAACATTACTTAAGCTTAATTATGACATGCTTCACTGTGTGCAGTTATATCTCGCATTGGTGTAGTGAGCATTATAAAACTTACCACACTAATGCAAGCTGTTTGAAATAACATTACACGTGTTTCGTTTTGTCCAGTTATAAATGCTCATTACACCAACGCAAGTTATGTTTGAAATGTCATTATGCATTCTTCATTCTGACCTGTTTAGTGTAGTTAGCATTTATAACTTACCACACCTATTCAAGATACGTTTGAAATGAAATGATGCATCCTTCATTGTTATCTGCGCAATTTCATTTCGATAACATGGCGAAACCATCTTAAGAACCATGAAATAATCTCCTAATAGTGTTGAAAATAACCTTCCACTAATTATTAAATATCACGTCAAAAACATCCCAAGAAACTTGAAATCAACCAACGGTTCTAATAACCTTCCAAAATTATTGCAATAACATGGCAAAACAATGCCATAGTGACAATTTCATAGCAATAACTTGGCAACAACATCCCAAGAACCTAAAAATAAATGACATGATAAAGTTGCCAATAACCCTACAATATCAATGCAATAACATGGCAAAACCATTCCAACAACCGTCTAAAGAGTTTAAATTAGAGTGTCAATGTCAAAAATGATATTGCAACGGTGTTGCGAGGTTATTTGCAACGCTGTTCCACACTTATGTCAAGGTTGCCGTATTATTGTAATGGCATTGCAATGTCATTTACAAGTTCCATACTGATTTCAACGTTCTTGGAGGGTTTTTGCCCTGGTAATGCAATGATATTGCAAAGTTATTCGCAATATTATTATGTACATATTACAAGGTTGTTGCAATTGTTTTTTTAATGCGATTATATTGATTAATGCAAATAAATCTGAACCATTGTTTCTGACTTGATTATTATTTTTTATGCATACTTTTATGTTGTTGGAGAGAAAGTGAATGCGAATTCTGTCAACATTCTAAATCCCGTTTCTTGCATCCTGATCACTAAAATTATCATAACGTTTGAAAGGTTATAAAAGCTCACTACACCTATTCAAGATATGTTTGAAATGAAAAGATACATTCTTCATTGTGCTCAAGCTACTCCCAACACCACATTATTAATATTTTGACCTAACATTACTTAAGCTTAATTATGACATGCTTCACTGTGTCCAGTTATATCTCGCATTGGTGTAGTGAGCATTATAAAACTTACCACACTAATGCAAGCTGTTTGAAATAACATTACACGTGTTTCATTTTGTCCAGTTATAAATGCTCATTACACCAACGCAAGTTATGTTTGAAATGTCATTATGCATTCTTCATTCTGACCTGTTTAGTGTAGTTAGCATTTATAACTTACCACACCTATTCAAGATACGTTTGAAATGAAATGATGCATCCTTCATTGTTATCTGCGCAATTTCATTTCGATAACATGGCGAAACCATCTTAAGAACCATGAAATAATCTCCTAATAGTGTTGAAAATAACCTTCCACTAATTATTAAATATCACGTCAAAAACATCCCAAGAAACTTGAAATCAACCAACGGTTCTAATAACCTTCCAAAATTATTGCAATAACATGGCAAAACAATGCCATAGTGACAATTTCATAGCAATAACTTGGCAACAACATCCCAAGAACCTAAAAATAAATGACATGATAAAGTTGCCAATAACCCTACAATATCAATGCAATAACATGGCAAAACCATTCCAACAACCGTCTAAAGAGTTTAAATTAGAGTGTCAATGTCAAAAATGATATTGCAACGGTGTTGCGAGGTTATTTGCAACGCTGTTCCACACTTATGTCAAGGTTGCCGTATTATTGTAATGGCATTGCAATGTCATTTACAAGTTCCATACTGATTTCAACGTTCTTGGAGGGTTTTTGCCCTGGTAATGCAATGATATTGCAAAGTTATTCGCAATATTATTATGTACATATTACAAGGTTGTTGCAATTGTTTTTTTAATGCGATTATATTGATTAATGCAAATAAATCTGAACCATTGTTTCTGACTTGATTATTAGTTTTTATGCATACTTTTATGTTGTTGGTGAGAAAGTGAATGCGAATTCTGTCAACATTCTAAATCCCGTTTCTTGCATCCTGATCACTAAAATTATCATAACGTTTGAAAGGTTATAAAAGCTCACTACACCTATTCAAGATATGTTTGAAATGAAAAGATACATTCTTCATTGTGCTCAAGCTACTCCCAACACCACATTATTAATATTTTGACCTAACATTACTTAAGCTTAATTATGACATGCTTCACTGTGTGCAGTTATATCTCGCATTGGTGTAGTGAGCATTATAAAACTTACCACACTAATGCAAGCTGTTTGAAATAACATTACACGTGTTTCGTTTTGTCCAGTTATAAATGCTCATTACACCAACGCAAGTTATGTTTGAAATGTCATTATGCATTCTTCATTCTGACCTGTTTAGTGTAGTTAGCATTTATAACTTACCACACCTATTCAAGATACGTTTGAAATGAAATGATGCATCCTTCATTGTTATCTGCGCAATTTCATTTCGATAACATGGCGAAACCATCTTAAGAACCATGAAATAATCTCCTAATAGAAATCATCCCAAGAAACTTGAAATCAACCAACGGTTCTAATAACCTTCCAAAATTATTGCAATAACATGGCAAAACAATGCCATAGTGACAATTTCATAGCAATAACTTGGCAACAACATCCCAAGAACCTAAAAATAAATGACATGATAAAGTTGCCAATAACCCTACAATATCAATGCAATAACATGGCAAAACCATTCCAACAACCGTCTAAAGAGTTTAAATTAGAGTGTCAATGTCAAAAATGATATTGCAACGGTGTTGCGAGGTTATTTGCAACGCTGTTCCACACTTATGTCAAGGTTGCCGTATTATTGTAATGGCATTGCAATGTCATTTACAAGTTCCATACTGATTTCAACGTTCTTGGAGGGTTTTTGCCCTGGTAATGCAATGATATTGCAAAGTTATTCGCAATATTATTATGTACATATTACAAGGTTGTTGCAATTGTTTTTTTAATGCGATTATATTGATTAATGCAAATAAATCTGAACCATTGTTTCTGACTTGATTATTAGTTTTTATGCATACTTTTATGTTGTTGGAGAGAAAGTGAATGCGAATTCTGTCAACATTCTAAATCCCGTTTCTTGCATCCTGATCACTAAAATTATCATAACGTTTGAAAGGTTATAAAAGCTCACTACACCTATTCAAGATATGTTTGAAATGAAAAGATACATTCTTCATTGTGCTCAAGCTACTCCCAACACCACATTATTAATATTTTGACCTAACATTACTTAAGCTTAATTATGACATGCTTCACTGTGTGCAGTTATATCTCGCATTGGTGTAGTGAGCATTATAAAACTTACCACACTAATGCAAGCTGTTTGAAATAACATTACACGTGTTTCGTTTTGTCCAGTTATAAATGCTCATTACACCAACGCAAGTTATGTTTGAAATGTCATTATGCATTCTTCATTCTGACCTGTTTAGTGTAGTTAGCATTTATAACTTACCACACCTATTCAAGATACGTTTGAAATGAAATGATGCATCCTTCATTGTTATCTGCGCAATTTCATTTCGATAACATGGCGAAACCATCTTAAGAACCATGAAATAATCTCCTAATAGTGTTGAAAATAACCTTCCACTAATTATTAAATATCACGTCAAAAACATCCCAAGAAACTTGAAATCAACCAACGGTTCTAATAACCTTCCAAAATTATTGCAATAACATGGCAAAACAATGCCATAGTGACAATTTCATAGCAATAACTTGGCAACAACATCCCAAGAACCTAAAAATAAATGACATGATAAAGTTGCCAATAACCCTACAATATCAATGCAATAACATGGCAAAACCATTCCAACAACCGTCTAAAGAGTTTAAATTAGAGTGTCAATGTCAAAAATGATATTGCAACGGTGTTGCGAGGTTATTTGCAACGCTGTTCCACACTTATGTCAAGGTTGCCGTATTATTGTAATGGCATTGCAATGTCATTTACAAGTTCCATACTGTTTTCAACGTTCTTGGAGGGTTTTTGCCCTGGTAATGCAATGATATTGCAAAGTTATTCGCAATATTATTATGTACATATTACAAGGTTGTTGCAATTGTTTTTTTAATGCGATTATATTGATTAATGCAAATAAATCTGAACCATTGTTTCTGACTTGATTATTATTTTTTATGCATACTTTTATGTTGTTGGAGAGAAAGTGAATGCGAATTCTGTCAACATTCTAAATCCCGTTTCTTGCATCCTGATCACTAAAATTATCATAACGTTTGAAAGGTTATAAAAGCTCACTACACCTATTCAAGATATGTTTGAAATGAAAAGATACATTCTTCATTGTGCTCAAGCTACTCCCAACACCACATTATTAATATTTTGACCTAACATTACTTAAGCTTAATTATGACATGCTTCACTGTGTCCAGTTATATCTCGCATTGGTGTAGTGAGCATTATAAAACTTACCACACTAATGCAAGCTGTTTGAAATAACATTACACGTGTTTCATTTTGTCCAGTTATAAATGCTCATTACACCAACGCAAGTTATGTTTGAAATGTCATTATGCATTCTTCATTCTGACCTGTTTAGTGTAGTTAGCATTTATAACTTACCACACCTATTCAAGATACGTTTGAAATGAAATGATGCATCCTTCATTGTTATCTGCGCAATTTCATTTCGATAACATGGCGAAACCATCTTAAGAACCATGAAATAATCTCCTAATAGTGTTGAAAATAACCTTCCACTAATTATTAAATATCACGTCAAAAACATCCCAAGAAACTTGAAATCAACCAACGGTTCTAATAACCTTCCAAAATTATTGCAATAACATGGCAAAACAATGCCATAGTGACAATTTCATAGCAATAACTTGGCAACAACATCCCAAGAACCTAAAAATAAATGACATGATAAAGTTGCCAATAACCCTACAATATCAATGCAATAACATGGCAAAACCATTCCAACAACCGTCTAAAGAGTTTAAATTAGAGTGTCAATGTCAAAAATGATATTGCAACGGTGTTGCGAGGTTATTTGCAACGCTGTTCCACACTTATGTCAAGGTTGCCGTATTATTGTAATGGCATTGCAATGTCATTTACAAGTTCCATACTGATTTCAACGTTCTTGGAGGGTTTTTGCCCTGGTAATGCAATGATATTGCAAAGTTATTCGCAATATTATTATGTACATATTACAAGGTTGTTGCAATTGTTTTTTTAATGCGATTATATTGATTAATGCAAATAAATCTGAACCATTGTTTCTGACTTGATTATTATTTTTTATGCATACTTTTATGTTGTTGGTGAGAAAGTGAATGCGAATTCTGTCAACATTCTAAATCCCGTTTCTTGCATCCTGATCACTAAAATTATCATAACGTTTGAAAGGTTATAAAAGCTCACTACACCTATTCAAGATATGTTTGAAATGAAAAGATACATTCTTCATTGTGCTCAAGCTACTCCCAACACCACATTATTAATATTTTGACCTAACATTACTTAAGCTTAATTATGACATGCTTCACTGTGTGCAGTTATATCTCGCATTGGTGTAGTGAGCATTATAAAACTTACCACACTAATGCAAGCTGTTTGAAATAACATTACACGTGTTTCGTTTTGTCCAGTTATAAATGCTCATTACACCAACGCAAGTTATGTTTGAAATGTCATTATGCATTCTTCATTCTGACCTGTTTAGTGTAGTTAGCATTTATAACTTACCACACCTATTCAAGATACGTTTGAAATGAAATGATGCATCCTTCATTGTTATCTGCGCAATTTCATTTCGATAACATGGCGAAACCATCTTAAGAACCATGAAATAATCTCCTAATAGTGTTGAAAATAACCTTCCACTAATTATTAAATATCACGTCAAAAACATCCCAAGAAACTTGAAATCAACCAACGGTTCTAATAACCTTCCAAAATTATTGCAATAACATGGCAAAACAATGCCATAGTGACAATTTCATAGCAATAACTTGGCAACAACATCCCAAGAACCTAAAAATAAATGACATGATAAAGTTGCCAATAACCCTACAATATCAATGCAATAACATGGCAAAACCATTCCAACAACCGTCTAAAGAGTTTAAATTAGAGTGTCAATGTCAAAAATGATATTGCAACGGTGTTGCGAGGTTATTTGCAACGCTGTTCCACACTTATGTCAAGGTTGCCGTATTATTGTAATGGCATTGCAATGTCATTTACAAGTTCCATACTGATTTCAACGTTCTTGGAGGGTTTTTGCCCTGGTAATGCAATGATATTGCAAAGTTATTCGCAATATTATTATGTACATATTACAAGGTTGTTGCAATTGTTTTTTTAATGCGATTATATTGATTAATGCAAATAAATCTGAACCATTGTTTCTGACTTGATTATTATTTTTTATGCATACTTTTATGTTGTTGGTGAGAAAGTGAATGCGAATTCTGTCAACATTCTAAATCCCGTTTCTTGCATCCTGATCACTAAAATTATCATAACGTTTGAAAGGTTATAAAAGCTCACTACACCTATTCAAGATATGTTTGAAATGAAAAGATACATTCTTCATTGTGCTCAAGCTACTCCCAACACCACATTATTAATATTTTGACCTAACATTACTTAAGCTTAATTATGACATGCTTCACTGTGTGCAGTTATATCTCGCATTGGTGTAGTGAGCATTATAAAACTTACCACACTAATGCAAGCTGTTTGAAATAACATTACACGTGTTTCGTTTTGTCCAGTTATAAATGCTCATTACACCAACGCAAGTTATGTTTGAAATGTCATTATGCATTCTTCATTCTGACCTGTTTAGTGTAGTTAGCATTTATAACTTACCACACCTATTCAAGATACGTTTGAAATGAAATGATGCATCCTTCATTGTTATCTGCGCAATTTCATTTCGATAACATGGCGAAACCATCTTAAGAACCATGAAATAATCTCCTAATAGTGTTGAAAATAACCTTCCACTAATTATTAAATATCACGTCAAAAACATCCCAAGAAACTTGAAATCAACCAACGGTTCTAATAACCTTCCAAAATTATTGCAATAACATGGCAAAACAATGCCATAGTGACAATTTCATAGCAATAACTTGGCAACAACATCCCAAGAACCTAAAAATAAATGACATGATAAAGTTGCCAATAACCCTACAATATCAATGCAATAACATGGCAAAACCATTCCAACAACCGTCTAAAGAGTTTAAATTAGAGTGTCAATGTCAAAAATGATATTGCAACGGTGTTGCGAGGTTATTTGCAACGCTGTTCCACACTTATGTCAAGGTTGCCGTATTATTGTAATGGCATTGCAATGTCATTTACAAGTTCCATACTGATTTCAACGTTCTTGGAGGGTTTTTGCCCTGGTAATGCAATGATATTGCAAAGTTATTCGCAATATTATTATGTACATATTACAAGGTTGTTGCAATTGTTTTTTTAATGCGATTATATTGATTAATGCAAATAAATCTGAACCATTGTTTCTGACTTGATTATTATTTTTTATGCATACTTTTATGTTGTTGGAGAGAAAGTGAATGCGAATTCTGTCAACATTCTAAATCCCGTTTCTTGCATCCTGATCACTAAAATTATCATAACGTTTGAAAGGTTATAAAAGCTCACTACACCTATTCAAGATATGTTTGAAATGAAAAGATACATTCTTCATTGTGCTCAAGCTACTCCCAACACCACATTATTAATATTTTGACCTAACATTACTTAAGCTTAATTATGACATGCTTCACTGTGTGCAGTTATATCTCGCATTGGTGTAGTGAGCATTATAAAACTTACCACACTAATGCAAGCTGTTTGAAATAACATTACACGTGTTTCGTTTTGTCCAGTTATAAATGCTCATTACACCAACGCAAGTTATGTTTGAAATGTCATTATGCATTCTTCATTCTGACCTGTTTAGTGTAGTTAGCATTTATAACTTACCACACCTATTCAAGATACGTTTGAAATGAAATGATGCATCCTTCATTGTTATCTGCGCAATTTCATTTCGATAACATGGCGAAACCATCTTAAGAACCATGAAATAATCTCCTAATAGTGTTGAAAATAACCTTCCACTAATTATTAAATATCACGTCAAAAACATCCCAAGAAACTTGAAATCAACCAACGGTTCTAATAACCTTCCAAAATTATTGCAATAACATGGCAAAACAATGCCATAGTGACAATTTCATAGCAATAACTTGGCAACAACATCCCAAGAACCTAAAAATAAATGACATGATAAAGTTGCCAATAACCCTACAATATCAATGCAATAACATGGCAAAACCATTCCAACAACCGTCTAAAGAGTTTAAATTAGAGTGTCAATGTCAAAAATGATATTGCAACGGTGTTGCGAGGTTATTTGCAACGCTGTTCCACACTTATGTCAAGGTTGCCGTATTATTGTAATGGCATTGCAATGTCATTTACAAGTTCCATACTGATTTCAACGTTCTTGGAGGGTTTTTGCCCTGGTAATGCAATGATATTGCAAAGTTATTCGCAATATTATTATGTACATATTACAAGATTGTTGCAATTGTTTTTTTAATGCGATTATATTGATTAATGCAAATAAATCTGAACCATTGTTTCTGACTTGATTATTATTTTTTATGCATACTTTTATGTTGTTGGTGAGAAAGTGAATGCGAATTCTGTCAACATTCTAAATCCCGTTTCTTGCATCCTGATCACTAAAATTATCATAACGTTTGAAAGGTTATAAAAGCTCACTACACCTATTCAAGATATGTTTGAAATGAAAAGATACATTCTTCATTGTGCTCAAGCTACTCCCAACACCACATTATTAATATTTTGACCTAACATTACTTAAGCTTAATTATGACATGCTTCACTGTGTGCAGTTATATCTCGCATTGGTGTAGTGAGCATTATAAAACTTACCACACTAATGCAAGCTGTTTGAAATAACATTACACGTGTTTCGTTTTGTCCAGTTATAAATGCTCATTACACCAACGCAAGTTATGTTTGAAATGTCATTATGCATTCTTCATTCTGACCTGTTTAGTGTAGTTAGCATTTATAACTTACCACACCTATTCAAGATACGTTTGAAATGAAATGATGCATCCTTCATTGTTATCTGCGCAATTTCATTTCGATAACATGGCGAAACCATCTTAAGAACCATGAAATAATCTCCTAATAGTGTTGAAAATAACCTTCCACTAATTATTAAATATCACGTCAAAAACATCCCAAGAAACTTGAAATCAACCAACGGTTCTAATAACCTTCCAAAATTATTGCAATAACATGGCAAAACAATGCCATAGTGACAATTTCATAGCAATAACTTGGCAACAACATCCCAAGAACCTAAAAATAAATGACATGATAAAGTTGCCAATAACCCTACAATATCAATGCAATAACATGGCAAAACCATTCCAACAACCGTCTAAAGAGTTTAAATTAGAGTGTCAATGTCAAAAATGATATTGCAACGGTGTTGCGAGGTTATTTGCAACGCTGTTCCACACTTATGTCAAGGTTGCCGTATTATTGTAATGGCATTGCAATGTCATTTACAAGTTCCATACTGATTTCAACGTTCTTGGAGGGTTTTTGCCCTGGTAATGCAATGATATTGCAAAGTTATTCGCAATATTATTATGTACATATTACAAGGTTGTTGCAATTGTTTTTTTAATGCGATTATATTGATTAATGCAAATAAATCTGAACCATTGTTTCTGACTTGATTATTATTTTTTATGCATACTTTTATGTTGTTGGAGAGAAAGTGAATGCGAATTCTGTCAACATTCTAAATCCCGTTTCTTGCATCCTGATCACTAAAATTATCATAACGTTTGAAAGGTTATAAAAGCTCACTACACCTATTCAAGATATGTTTGAAATGAAAAGATACATTCTTCATTGTGCTCAAGCTACTCCCAACACCACATTATTAATATTTTGACCTAACATTACTTAAGCTTAATTATGACATGCTTCACTGTGTGCAGTTATATCTCGCATTGGTGTAGTGAGCATTATAAAACTTACCACACTAATGCAAGCTGTTTGAAATAACATTACACGTGTTTCGTTTTGTCCAGTTATAAATGCTCATTACACCAACGCAAGTTATGTTTGAAATGTCATTATGCATTCTTCATTCTGACCTGTTTAGTGTAGTTAGCATTTATAACTTACCACACCTATTCAAGATACGTTTGAAATGAAATGATGCATCCTTCATTGTTATCTGCGCAATTTCATTTCGATAACATGGCGAAACCATCTTAAGAACCATGAAATAATCTCCTAATAGTGTTGAAAATAACCTTCCACTAATTATTAAATATCACGTCAAAAACATCCCAAGAAACTTGAAATCAACCAACGGTTCTAATAACCTTCCAAAATTATTGCAATAACATGGCAAAACAATGCCATAGTGACAATTTCATAGCAATAACTTGGCAACAACATCCCAAGAACCTAAAAATAAATGACATGATAAAGTTGCCAATAACCCTACAATATCAATGCAATAACATGGCAAAACCATTCCAACAACCGTCTAAAGAGTTTAAATTAGAGTGTCAATGTCAAAAATGATATTGCAACGGTGTTGCGAGGTTATTTGCAACGCTGTTCCACACTTATGTCAAGGTTGCCGTATTATTGTAATGGCATTGCAATGTCATTTACAAGTTCCATACTGATTTCAACGTTCTTGGAGGGTTTTTGCCCTGGTAATGCAATGATATTGCAAAGTTATTCGCAATATTATTATGTACATATTACAAGGTTGTTGCAATTGTTTTTTTAATGCGATTATATTGATTAATGCAAATAAATCTGAACCATTGTTTCTGACTTGATTATTATTTTTTATGCATACTTTTATGTTGTTGGAGAGAAAGTGAATGCGAATTCTGTCAACATTCTAAATCCCGTTTCTTGCATCCTGATCACTAAAATTATCATAACGTTTGAAAGGTTATAAAAGCTCACTACACCTATTCAAGATATGTTTGAAATGAAAAGATACATTCTTCATTGTGCTCAAGCTACTCCCAACACCACATTATTAATATTTTGACCTAACATTACTTAAGCTTAATTATGACATGCTTCACTGTGTGCAGTTATATCTCGCATTGGTGTAGTGAGCATTATAAAACTTACCACACTAATGCAAGCTGTTTGAAATAACATTACACGTGTTTCGTTTTGTCCAGTTATAAATGCTCATTACACCAACGCAAGTTATGTTTGAAATGTCATTATGCATTCTTCATTCTGACCTGTTTAGTGTAGTTAGCATTTATAACTTACCACACCTATTCAAGATACGTTTGAAATGAAATGATGCATCCTTCATTGTTATCTGCGCAATTTCATTTCGATAACATGGCGAAACCATCTTAAGAACCATGAAATAATCTCCTAATAGTGTTGAAAATAACCTTCCACTAATTATTAAATATCACGTCAAAAACATCCCAAGAAACTTGAAATCAACCAACGGTTCTAATAACCTTCCAAAATTATTGCAATAACATGGCAAAACAATGCCATAGTGACAATTTCATAGCAATAACTTGGCAACAACATCCCAAGAACCTAAAAATAAATGACATGATAAAGTTGCCAATAACCCTACAATATCAATGCAATAACATGGCAAAACCATACCAACAACCGTCTAAAGAGTTTAAATTAGAGTGTCAATGTCAAAAATGATATTGCAACGGTGTTGCGAGGTTATTTGCAACGCTGTTCCACACTTATGTCAAGGTTGCCGTATTATTGTAATGGCATTGCAATGTCATTTACAAGTTCCATACTGATTTCAACGTTCTTGGAGGGTTTTTGCCCTGGTAATGCAATGATATTGCAAAGTTATTCGCAATATTATTATGTACATATTACAAGGTTGTTGCAATTGTTTTTTTAATGCGATTATATTGATTAATGCAAATAAATCTGAACCATTGTTTCTGACTTGATTATTAGTTTTTATGCATACTTTTATGTTGTTGGAGAGAAAGTGAATGCGAATTCTGTCAACATTCTAAATCCCGTTTCTTGCATCCTGATCACTAAAATTATCATAACGTTTGAAAGGTTATAAAAGCTCACTACACCTATTCAAGATATGTTTGAAATGAAAAGATACATTCTTCATTGTGCTCAAGCTACTCCCAACACCACATTATTAATATTTTGACCTAACATTACTTAAGCTTAATTATGACATGCTTCACTGTGTGCAGTTATATCTCGCATTGGTGTAGTGAGCATTATAAAACTTACCACACTAATGCAAGCTGTTTGAAATAACATTACACGTGTTTCGTTTTGTCCAGTTATAAATGCTCATTACACCAACGCAAGTTATGTTTGAAATGTCATTATGCATTCTTCATTCTGACCTGTTTAGTGTAGTTAGCATTTATAACTTACCACACCTATTCAAGATACGTTTGAAATGAAATGATGCATCCTTCATTGTTATCTGCGCAATTTCATTTCGATAACATGGCGAAACCATCTTAAGAACCATGAAATAATCTCCTAATAGTGTTGAAAATAACCTTCCACTAATTATTAAATATCACGTCAAAAACATCCCAAGAAACTTGAAATCAACCAACGGTTCTAATAACCTTCCAAAATTATTGCAATAACATGGCAAAACAATGCCATAGTGACAATTTCATAGCAATAACTTGGCAACAACATCCCAAGAACCTAAAAATAAATGACATGATAAAGTTGCCAATAACCCTACAATATCAATGCAATAACATGGCAAAACCATTCCAACAACCGTCTAAAGAGTTTAAATTAGAGTGTCAATGTCAAAAATGATATTGCAACGGTGTTGCGAGGTTATTTGCAACGCTGTTCCACACTTATGTCAAGGTTGCCGTATTATTGTAATGGCATTGCAATGTCATTTACAAGTTCCATACTGTTTTCAACGTTCTTGGAGGGTTTTTGCCCTGGTAATGCAATGATATTGCAAAGTTATTCGCAATATTATTATGTACATATTACAAGGTTGTTGCAATTGTTTTTTTAATGCGATTATATTGATTAATGCAAATAAATCTGAACCATTGTTTCTGACTTGATTATTATTTTTTATGCATACTTTTATGTTGTTGGAGAGAAAGTGAATGCGAATTCTGTCAACATTCTAAATCCCGTTTCTTGCATCCTGATCACTAAAATTATCATAACGTTTGAAAGGTTATAAAAGCTCACTACACCTATTCAAGATATGTTTGAAATGAAAAGATACATTCTTCATTGTGCTCAAGCTACTCCCAACACCACATTATTAATATTTTGACCTAACATTACTTAAGCTTAATTATGACATGCTTCACTGTGTCCAGTTATATCTCGCATTGGTGTAGTGAGCATTATAAAACTTACCACACTAATGCAAGCTGTTTGAAATAACATTACACGTGTTTCATTTTGTCCAGTTATAAATGCTCATTACACCAACGCAAGTTATGTTTGAAATGTCATTATGCATTCTTCATTCTGACCTGTTTAGTGTAGTTAGCATTTATAACTTACCACACCTATTCAAGATACGTTTGAAATGAAATGATGCATCCTTCATTGTTATCTGCGCAATTTCATTTCGATAACATGGCGAAACCATCTTAAGAACCATGAAATAATCTCCTAATAGTGTTGAAAATAACCTTCCACTAATTATTAAATATCACGTCAAAAACATCCCAAGAAACTTGAAATCAACCAACGGTTCTAATAACCTTCCAAAATTATTGCAATAACATGGCAAAACAATGCCATAGTGACAATTTCATAGCAATAACTTGGCAACAACATCCCAAGAACCTAAAAATAAATGACATGATAAAGTTGCCAATAACCCTACAATATCAATGCAATAACATGGCAAAACCATTCCAACAACCGTCTAAAGAGTTTAAATTAGAGTGTCAATGTCAAAAATGATATTGCAACGGTGTTGCGAGGTTATTTGCAACGCTGTTCCACACTTATGTCAAGGTTGCCGTATTATTGTAATGGCATTGCAATGTCATTTACAAGTTCCATACTGATTTCAACGTTCTTGGAGGGTTTTTGCCCTGGTAATGCAATGATATTGCAAAGTTATTCGCAATATTATTATGTACATATTACAAGGTTGTTGCAATTGTTTTTTTAATGCGATTATATTGATTAATGCAAATAAATCTGAACCATTGTTTCTGACTTGATTATTATTTTTTATGCATACTTTTATGTTGTTGGTGAGAAAGTGAATGCGAATTCTGTCAACATTCTAAATCCCGTTTCTTGCATCCTGATCACTAAAATTATCATAACGTTTGAAAGGTTATAAAAGCTCACTACACCTATTCAAGATATGTTTGAAATGAAAAGATACATTCTTCATTGTGCTCAAGCTACTCCCAACACCACATTATTAATATTTTGACCTAACATTACTTAAGCTTAATTATGACATGCTTCACTGTGTGCAGTTATATCTCGCATTGGTGTAGTGAGCATTATAAAACTTACCACACTAATGCAAGCTGTTTGAAATAACATTACACGTGTTTCGTTTTGTCCAGTTATAAATGCTCATTACACCAACGCAAGTTATGTTTGAAATGTCATTATGCATTCTTCATTCTGACCTGTTTAGTGTAGTTAGCATTTATAACTTACCACACCTATTCAAGATACGTTTGAAATGAAATGATGCATCCTTCATTGTTATCTGCGCAATTTCATTTCGATAACATGGCGAAACCATCTTAAGAACCATGAAATAATCTCCTAATAGTGTTGAAAATAACCTTCCACTAATTATTAAATATCACGTCAAAAACATCCCAAGAAACTTGAAATCAACCAACGGTTCTAATAACCTTCCAAAATTATTGCAATAACATGGCAAAACAATGCCATAGTGACAATTTCATAGCAATAACTTGGCAACAACATCCCAAGAACCTAAAAATAAATGACATGATAAAGTTGCCAATAACCCTACAATATCAATGCAATAACATGGCAAAACCATTCCAACAACCGTCTAAAGAGTTTAAATTAGAGTGTCAATGTCAAAAATGATATTGCAACGGTGTTGCGAGGTTATTTGCAACGCTGTTCCACACTTATGTCAAGGTTGCCGTATTATTGTAATGGCATTGCAATGTCATTTACAAGTTCCATACTGATTTCAACGTTCTTGGAGGGTTTTTGCCCTGGTAATGCAATGATATTGCAAAGTTATTCGCAATATTATTATGTACATATTACAAGGTTGTTGCAATTGTTTTTTTAATGCGATTATATTGATTAATGCAAATAAATCTGAACCATTGTTTCTGACTTGATTATTAGTTTTTATGCATACTTTTATGTTGTTGGAGAGAAAGTGAATGCGAATTCTGTCAACATTCTAAATCCCGTTTCTTGCATCCTGATCACTAAAATTATCATAACGTTTGAAAGGTTATAAAAGCTCACTACACCTATTCAAGATATGTTTGAAATGAAAAGATACATTCTTCATTGTGCTCAAGCTACTCCCAACACCACATTATTAATATTTTGACCTAACATTACTTAAGCTTAATTATGACATGCTTCACTGTGTGCAGTTATATCTCGCATTGGTGTAGTGAGCATTATAAAACTTACCACACTAATGCAAGCTGTTTGAAATAACATTACACGTGTTTCGTTTTGTCCAGTTATAAATGCTCATTACACCAACGCAAGTTATGTTTGAAATGTCATTATGCATTCTTCATTCTGACCTGTTTAGTGTAGTTAGCATTTATAACTTACCACACCTATTCAAGATACGTTTGAAATGAAATGATGCATCCTTCATTGTTATCTGCGCAATTTCATTTCGATAACATGGCGAAACCATCTTAAGAACCATGAAATAATCTCCTAATAGTGTTGAAAATAACCTTCCACTAATTATTAAATATCACGTCAAAAACATCCCAAGAAACTTGAAATCAACCAACGGTTCTAATAACCTTCCAAAATTATTGCAATAACATGGCAAAACAATGCCATAGTGACAATTTCATAGCAATAACTTGGCAACAACATCCCAAGAACCTAAAAATAAATGACATGATAAAGTTGCCAATAACCCTACAATATCAATGCAATAACATGGCAAAACCATTCCAACAACCGTCTAAAGAGTTTAAATTAGAGTGTCAATGTCAAAAATGATATTGCAACGGTGTTGCGAGGTTATTTGCAACGCTGTTCCACACTTATGTCAAGGTTGCCGTATTATTGTAATGGCATTGCAATGTCATTTACAAGTTCCATACTGTTTTCAACGTTCTTGGAGGGTTTTTGCCCTGGTAATGCAATGATATTGCAAAGTTATTCGCAATATTATTATGTACATATTACAAGGTTGTTGCAATTGTTTTTTTAATGCGATTATATTGATTAATGCAAATAAATCTGAACCATTGTTTCTGACTTGATTATTATTTTTTATGCATACTTTTATGTTGTTGGAGAGAAAGTGAATGCGAATTCTGTCAACATTCTAAATCCCGTTTCTTGCATCCTGATCACTAAAATTATCATAACGTTTGAAAGGTTATAAAAGCTCACTACACCTATTCAAGATATGTTTGAAATGAAAAGATACATTCTTCATTGTGCTCAAGCTACTCCCAACACCACATTATTAATATTTTGACCTAACATTACTTAAGCTTAATTATGACATGCTTCACTGTGTCCAGTTATATCTCGCATTGGTGTAGTGAGCATTATAAAACTTACCACACTAATGCAAGCTGTTTGAAATAACATTACACGTGTTTCATTTTGTCCAGTTATAAATGCTCATTACACCAACGCAAGTTATGTTTGAAATGTCATTATGCATTCTTCATTCTGACCTGTTTAGTGTAGTTAGCATTTATAACTTACCACACCTATTCAAGATACGTTTGAAATGAAATGATGCATCCTTCATTGTTATCTGCGCAATTTCATTTCGATAACATGGCGAAACCATCTTAAGAACCATGAAATAATCTCCTAATAGTGTTGAAAATAACCTTCCACTAATTATTAAATATCACGTCAAAAACATCCCAAGAAACTTGAAATCAACCAACGGTTCTAATAACCTTCCAAAATTATTGCAATAACATGGCAAAACAATGCCATAGTGACAATTTCATAGCAATAACTTGGCAACAACATCCCAAGAACCTAAAAATAAATGACATGATAAAGTTGCCAATAACCCTACAATATCAATGCAATAACATGGCAAAACCATTCCAACAACCGTCTAAAGAGTTTAAATTAGAGTGTCAATGTCAAAAATGATATTGCAACGGTGTTGCGAGGTTATTTGCAACGCTGTTCCACACTTATGTCAAGGTTGCCGTATTATTGTAATGGCATTGCAATGTCATTTACAAGTTCCATACTGATTTCAACGTTCTTGGAGGGTTTTTGCCCTGGTAATGCAATGATATTGCAAAGTTATTCGCAATATTATTATGTACATATTACAAGGTTGTTGCAATTGTTTTTTTAATGCGATTATATTGATTAATGCAAATAAATCTGAACCATTGTTTCTGACTTGATTATTATTTTTTATGCATACTTTTATGTTGTTGGTGAGAAAGTGAATGCGAATTCTGTCAACATTCTAAATCCCGTTTCTTGCATCCTGATCACTAAAATTATCATAACGTTTGAAAGGTTATAAAAGCTCACTACACCTATTCAAGATATGTTTGAAATGAAAAGATACATTCTTCATTGTGCTCAAGCTACTCCCAACACCACATTATTAATATTTTGACCTAACATTACTTAAGCTTAATTATGACATGCTTCACTGTGTGCAGTTATATCTCGCATTGGTGTAGTGAGCATTATAAAACTTACCACACTAATGCAAGCTGTTTGAAATAACATTACACGTGTTTCGTTTTGTCCAGTTATAAATGCTCATTACACCAACGCAAGTTATGTTTGAAATGTCATTATGCATTCTTCATTCTGACCTGTTTAGTGTAGTTAGCATTTATAACTTACCACACCTATTCAAGATACGTTTGAAATGAAATGATGCATCCTTCATTGTTATCTGCGCAATTTCATTTCGATAACATGGCGAAACCATCTTAAGAACCATGAAATAATCTCCTAATAGTGTTGAAAATAACCTTCCACTAATTATTAAATATCACGTCAAAAACATCCCAAGAAACTTGAAATCAACCAACGGTTCTAATAACCTTCCAAAATTATTGCAATAACATGGCAAAACAATGCCATAGTGACAATTTCATAGCAATAACTTGGCAACAACATCCCAAGAACCTAAAAATAAATGACATGATAAAGTTGCCAATAACCCTACAATATCAATGCAATAACATGGCAAAACCATTCCAACAACCGTCTAAAGAGTTTAAATTAGAGTGTCAATGTCAAAAATGATATTGCAAACGGTGTTGCGAGGTTATTTGCAACCGCTGTTCCACACTTATGTCAAGGTTGCCGTATTATTGTAATGGCATTGCAATGTCATTTACAAGTTCCATACTGATTTCAACGTTCTTGGAGGGTTTTTGCCCTGGTAATGCAATGATATTGCAAAGTTATTCGCAATATTATTATGTACATATTACAAGGTTGTTGCAATTGTTTTTTTAATGCGATTATATTGATTAATGCAAATAAATCTGACCATTGTTTCTGGACTTGATTATTATTTTTTATGCATACTTTTATGTTGTTGGTGAGAAAAGTGAATGCGAATTCTGTCAACATTCTAAATCCCGTTTCTTGCATCCTGATCACTAAAATTATCATAACGTTTGAAAGGTTATAAAAGCTCACTACACCCTATTCAAGATATGTTTGAAATGAAAAGATACATTCTTCATTGTGCTCAAGCTACTCCCAACACCACATTATTAATATTTTGACCTAACATTACTTAAGCTTAATTATGACATGCTTCACTGTGTGCAGTTATATCTCGCATTGGTGTAGTGAGCATTATAAAACTTACCACACTAATGCAAGCTGTTTGAAATAACATTACACGTGTTTCGTTTTGTCCAGTTATAAATGCTCATTACACCAACGCAAGTTATGTTTGAAATGTCATTATGCATTCTTCATTCTGACCTGTTTAGTGTAGTTAGCATTTATAACTTACCACACCTATTCAAGATACGTTTGAAATGAAATGATGCATCCTTCATTGTTATCTGCGCAATTTCATTTCGATAACATGGCGAAACCATCTTAAGAACCATGAAATAATCTCCTAATAGTGTTGAAAATAACCTTCCACTAATTATTAAATATCACGTCAAAAACATCCCAAGAAACTTGAAATCAACCAACGGTTCTAATAACCTTCCAAAATTATTGCAATAACATGGCAAAACAATGCCATAGTGACAATTTCATAGCAATAACTTGGCAACAACATCCCAAGAACCTAAAAATAAATGACATGATAAAGTTGCCAATAACCCTACAATATCAATGCAATAACATGGCAAAACCATTCCAACAACCGTCTAAAGAGTTTAAATTAGAGTGTCAATGTCAAAAATGATTATTGCAACGGTGTTGCGAGGTTATTTGCAACGCTGTTCCACACTTATGTCAAGGTTGCCGTATTATTGTAATGGCATTGCAATGTCATTTACAAGTTCCATACTGATTTCAACGTTCTTGGAGGGTTTTTGCCCTGGTAATGCAATTGATATTGCAAAGTTATTCGCAATATTATTATGTACATATTACAAGGTTGTTGCAATTGTTTTTTTAATGCGATTATATTGATTAATGCAAATAAATCTGAACCATTGTTTCTCTGACTTGATTATTATTTTTTATGCATACTTTTATGTTGTTGGTGAGAAAGTGAATGCGAATTCTGTCAACATTCTAAATCCCGTTTCTTGCATCCTGATCACTAAAATTATCATAACGTTTGAAAGGTTATAAAAGCTCACTACACCTATTCAAGATATGTTTGAAATGAAAAGATACATTCTTCATTGTGCTCAAGCTACTCCCAACACCACATTATTAATATTTTGACCTAACATTACTTAAGCTTAATTATGACATGCTTCACTGTGTGCAGTTATATCTCGCATTGGTGTAGTGAGCATTATAAAAACTTACCACACTAATGCAAGCTGTTTGAAATAACATTACACGTGTTTCGTTTTGTCCAGTTATAAATGCTCATTACACCAACGCAAGTTATGTTTGAAATGTCATTATGCATTCTTCATTCTGACCTGTTTAGTGTAGTTAGCATTTATAACTTACCACACCTATTCAAGATACGTTTGAAATGAAATGATGCATCCTTCATTGTTATCTGCGCAATTTCATTTCGATAACATGGCGAAACCATCTTAAGAACCATGAAATAATCTCCTAATAGTGTTGAAAATAACCTTCCACTAATTATTAAATATCACGTCAAAAAACATCCCAAGAAACTTGAAATCAACCAACGGTTCTAATAACCTTCCAAAATTATTGCAATAACATGGCAAAACAATGCCATAGTGACAATTTCATAGCAATAACTTGGCAACAACATCCCAAGAACCTAAAAATAAATGACATGATAAAGTTGCCAATAACCCTACAATATCAATGCAATAACATGGCAAAACCATTCCAACAACCGTCTAAAGAGTTTAAATTAGAGTGTCAATGTCAAAAATGATATTGCAACGGTGTTGCGAGGTTATTTGCAACGCTGTTCCACACTTATGTCAAGGTTGCCGTATTATTGTAATGGCATTGCAGATGTCATTTACAAGTTCCATACTGATTCTCAACGTTCTTGGAGGGTTTTTGCCCTGGTAATGCAATGATATTGCAAAGTTATTCGCAATATTATTATGTACATATTACAAGGTTGTTGCAATTTGTTTTTTTAATGCGATTATATTGATTAATGCAAATAAATCTGAACCATTGTTTCTGACTTGATTATTAGTTTTTATGCATACTTTTATGTTGTTGGAGAGAAAGTGAATGCGAATTCTGTCAACATTCTAAATCCCGTTTCTTGCATCCTGATCACTAAAATTATCATAACGTTTGAAAGGTTATAAAAGCTCACTACACCTATTCAAGATATGTTTGAAATGAAAAGATACATTCTTCATTGTGCTCAAGCTACTCCCAACACCACATTATTAATATTTTGACCTAACATTACTTAAGCTTAATTATGACATGCTTCACTGTGTGCAGTTATATCTCGCATTGGTGTAGTGAGCATTATAAAAACTTACCACACTAATGCAAGCTGTTTGAAATAACATTACACGTGTTTCGTTTTGTCCAGTTATAAATGCTCATTTACACC